>NC_069499.1:1110831830-1111131830 GCF_027579735.1 Bombina bombina | reverse complement strand
TTACGAGCCTGTAACATAGTATTAATCACAGAGTCCAGAGAAACCTCTTTGACGAAGAATCAAGCGTTCAATCTCCATACCTTTAAATTTAAGGATTTCAGATCCTGATGGAAAAAAGGACCTTGCGACAGAAGGTCTGGTCTTAACGGAAGAGTCCACGGTTGGCAAGAGGCCATCCGGCCAAGATCCGCATACCAAAACCTGTGAGGCCATGCCGGAGCTACCAGCAGAACAAACGAGCATTCCTTTCAGATCTTGGAGATTACTCTTGGAAGAAGAACTAGAGGCGGAAAGATATAGGCAGGATGATACTTCCAAGGAAGTGATAATGCATCCACTGCCTCCGCCTGAGGATCCCGGGATCTGGACAGATACCTGGGAAGTTTCTTGTTTAGATGGGACGCCATCAAATCTATTTCTGGAAGTTCCCACATTTGAACAATCTGAAGAAATACCTCTGGGTGAAGAGACCATTCGCCCGGATGCAACGTTTGGCGACTGAGATAATCCGCTTCCCAATTGTCTACACCTGGGATATGAACGCAGAGATTAGACAGGAGCTGGATTCCGCCCAAACCAAAATTCGAGATACTTCTTTCATAGCCAGAGGACTGTGAGTTCCTCCTTGATGATTGATGTATGCCACAGTTGTGACATTGTCTGTCTGAAAACAAATGAACGATTCTCTCTTCAGAAGAGGCCAAAACTGAAGAGCTCTGAAAATTGCACGGAGTTCCAAAATATTGATCGGTAATCTCACCTCCTGAGATTCCCAAACTCCTTGTGCCGTCAGAGATCCCCACACAGCTCCCCAACCTGAGAGACTTGCATCTGTTGAAATTACAGTCCAGGTCGGAAGCACAAAAGAAGCCCCCTGAATTAAACGATGGTGATCTGTCCACCACGTTAGAGAGTGTCGAAACAATCGGTTTTAAAGATATTAATTGAGATATCTTTGTGTAATCCTTGCACCATTGATTCAGCATACAAAGCTGAAGAGGTCGCATGTGAAAACGAGCAAAGGGGATCGCGTCCGATGCAGCAGTCATAAGACCTAGAATTTCCATGCATAAGGCTACCGAAGGGAATGATTGTGACTGAAGGTTTCGACAAGCTGCAATCAGTTTTAGACGTCTCTTGTCTGTTAAAGACAGAGTCATGGACACTGAATCTATCTGGAAACCCAGAAAGGTTACCCTTGTCTGAGGAATCAATGAACTTTTTGGTAAATTGATCCTCCAACCATGATCTTGAAGAAACAACACAAGTCGATTCGTATGAAATTCTGCTAAATGTAAAGACTGAGCAAGTACCAAGATATCGTCCAAATAAGGAAATACCACAATACCCTGTTCCTCTGATTACAGACAGAAGGGCACCGAGAACCTTTGTAAAAATTCTTGGAGCTGTAGCTAGGCCAAACGGCAGAGCCACAAACTGGTAATGCTTGTCCAGAAAAGAGAATCTCAGGAACCGATAATGATCTGGATGAATCTGAATATGCAGATATGCATCCTGTAAATCTATTGTGGACATATAATTCCCTTGCTGAACAAAAGGCAAGATAGTCCTTACAGTTACCATCTTGAACGTTGGTATCCTTACATAACGATTCAATATTTTTAGATCCAGAACTGGTCTGAAGGAATTCTCCTTCTTTGGTACAATGAAGAGATTTGAATAAAACCCCATCCCCTGTTCCTGAACTGGAACTGGCATAATTACTCCAGTCAACTCTAGATTTGAAACACAATTCAGAAATGCTTGAGCTTTTACTGGATTTACTGGGACACGGGAAAGAAAAAATCTCTTTGCAGGAGGTCTCATCTTGAAATTAATTCTGTACCCTTCTGAAACAATGTTCTGAATCCAAAGATTGTGAACAGAATTGATCCAAATTTCTTTGAAAAAAAGTAACCTGCCCCCTACCAGCTGAGCTGGAATGAGGGCCGCACCTTCATGTGGACTTAGAAGCAGGCTTTGCCTTTCTGGCTGGCTTGGATTTATTCCAGATTGGAGATGGTTTCCAAACTGAAACTGCTCCTGAGGATGAAGGATCAGACTTTTGTTCTTTGTTGAAACGAAAGGAACGAAAAACGATTATTAGCCCTGTTTTTACCTTTAGATTTTTTATCCTGTGGTAAAAAAGTTCCTTTCCCACCAGTAACAGTTGAAATAATAGAATCCAACTGAGAACCAAATAATTTGTTACCCTGGAAAGAAATGGAAAGTAGAGTTGATTTAGAAGCCATATCAGCATTCCAAGTCTTAAGCCATAAAGCTCTTCTAGCTAAAATAGCTAGAGACATAAACCTGACATCAACTCTGATAATATCAGATGGCATCACAGATAAAATTATTAGCATGCTGAAGAAGAATAATAATATCATGAGAATCATGATGTGTTACTTGTTGCGCTAAAGTTTCCAACCAAAAAGTTGAAGCTGCGTAACATCAGCCAAAGATATAGCAGGTCTAAGAAGATTACCTGAACACAGATAAGCTTTTCTTAGAAAGGATTCAATTTTCCTATCTAAAGGATCCTTAAACGAAGTACCATCTGACGTAAGAATAGTAGTACGTTTAGCAAGGGTAGAAATAGCCCCATCAACTTTAGGGATTTTGTCCCAAAATTCTAATCTGTCAGACGGTACAGGATATAATTGCTTAAAAACGTTTTAGAAGGAGTAAATGAATTACCCAATTTATCCCATTCTTTGGAAATTACTGCAGAAAATAGCATTAGGAACAGGAAAAACTTCTGGAATAACCACAGGAGATTTAAATACCTTATCCAAACGTTTAGAATTAGTATCAAGAGGACCAGAATCCTCTATTTCAAAAGCAATTAGAACTTCTTTAAGTAAAGAACGAATAAATTCCATTTTAAATAAATATGAAGATTTATCAGCATCAACCTCTGAGACAGAATCCTCTGAACCAGAAGAGTCATCAGAATCAGAATGATGATGTTCATTTAAAAATTCATCTGTAGGGAGAGAAGTTTTAAAAGATTTTTTACGTTTTACTAGAAGGAGAAATAACAGACATAGCCTTCTTTATGGATTCAGAAACAAAATCTCTTATGTTATCAGGAACATTCTGCACCTTAGATGTTGAAGGAACGTGCAACAGGCAATGGTACTTTACTAAAGGAAATATTATCTGCATTAACAAGTTTGTCATGACAATCAATACAAACAACAGCTGGAGGAATAGCTACCAAAAGTTTACAGCAGATACACTTAGCTTTTGGTAGATCCAGCACTAGACAGCGATTTTCCTGTAGTATCTTCTGACTCAGATGCAACGTGAGACATCTTGCAATATGTAAGAGAAAAAACAACATATAAAGCAAAATTGAACAAATTCCTTAAATGACAGTTTCAGGAATTGGGAAAAAATGCCAAAGAACAAGCTTCTAGCAACCAGAAGCAATGAAAAAATGAGACTTAAATAATGTGGAGACAAAAGCGACGCCCATATTTTTTAGCGCCAAATAAGACGCCCCACATTATTTGGCGCCTAAATGCTTTTAGCGCCAAAAATGACGCCACATCCGGAACGCCGACATTTTTGGCGCAAAATAAAGTCAAAAAATGACGCAACTTCCAGCGACACGTATGACGCCGGAAACAGAAAATAATTTTTGCGCCAAAAAAGTCTGCGCCAAGAATGACGCAATAAAATGAAGCATTTTCAGCCCCCGCGAGCCTAACAGCCCACAGGGAAAAAGAGTCAAATTTTTGAAGGTAAGAAAAAATGATTAAATCAAATGCATTATCCCAAATATGAAACTGACTGTCTGAAAAATAAGGAAAGTTGAACATTCTGAGTCAAGGCAAATAAATGTTTGAATACATATATTTAGAACTTTATAAACAAAGTGCCCAACCATAGCTTAGTGTCACAGAAAATAAGAATTACTTACCCCAGGACACTCATCTACATGTTTGTAGAAAGCCAAACCAGTACTGAAACGAGAATCAGCAGAGGTAATGGTATATATAAGAGTATATCGTCGATCTGAAAAGGGAGGTAAGAGATGAATCTCTACGACCGATAACAGAGAACCTATGAAATAGACCCCGTAGAAGGAGATCACTGCATTCAAATAGGCAATACTCTCCTCACATCCCTCTGACATTCACTGCACGCTGAGAGGAAAACCGGGCTCCAACTTGCTGCGGAGCGCATATCAACGTAGAATCTAGCACAAACTTACTTCACCACCTCCATCGGAGGCAAAGTTTGTAAAACTGAATTGTGGGTGTGGTGAGGGGTGTATTTATAGGCATTTTGAGGTTTGGGAAACTTTGCCCCTCATGGTAGGAATGTATATCCCATACGTCACTAGCTCATGGACTCTTGCTAATTACATGAAAGAAACAGAACTTTTTAAGATAAAAGCTTGATATCTATGGAATGCAGAGGTTCAAACGGCACCCCTTGAAGAACTTTAAGAACTAAATTTAAACTCCATGGTGGAGCAACAGGTTTAAACACAGGCTTGATTCTTACTAAAGCCTGACAAAACGCCTGAACAGCCGCCAGACGCTTGTGCAAAAGAATAGACAGAGCAGAAATATGTCCCTTTTAGGAACTAGCTGACAATCCCTTCTCAAATCCTTCTTGGAGAAAGGATAATATCCTAGGAATCATGATTTTACTCCATGAGTAACCCTTGGATTCACACCAATGAAGATATTTACACCATATCTTATGATAGATTTTCCTGGTGACAGGCTTTCGAGCCTGAATTAAGGTATCAATGACCGACTCGGAGAAACCACGTTTTGATAAAATCAAGCGTTCAATCTCCAAGCAGTCAGCCGCAGAGAAATTAGATTTGGATGTTTGGATGGACCTTGGAGTAGAAGGTCCTTCCTCAGCGGAAGAGTCCATGGTGGAAGGGATGACATGTCCACCAGATCTGCATACCAAGTCCTGCGTGGCCACGCAGGTGCTATCAAAATCACAGAAGCCCTCTCCTGCTTGATCTTGGCAATCAGACGAGGGAGGAGAGGAAATGTTGGGAACACATAAGCCAGGCTGAAGGACCAGGGCACTGCTAGAGCATCTATCAGCGTTGCCTGGGGATCACTCGACCTGGACCCGTAACAAGGAAGCTTGACGTTCTGACGAGACGCCATCAGATCCAGTTCTGGTTTGCTCCATAGTTGAATCAGCTGGGCAAATACCTCCGGATGGAGCTCCCACTCCCCCGAATGAAAAGTCTGCCAACTTAGAAAATCCGCCTCCCAGTTCTCTACTCCTGGGATATGGATAGCTGAGAGATGGCAAGAGTGAACCTCTGCCCATAGAATTATCTTTGAAACCTCCAACACTGCCAGGGGGCTTCTTGTTCCCCCCTGATGGTTGATATAGGCTACAGTCGTGATATTGTCCGACTGAAATCTGATGAACCTGACCGCAGCTAGCTGAGGCCAAGCCTGAAGAGCCTTGAATATCGCTCTCAGTTCCAGAATGTTTATCGGAAGGAGGGCTTCCTCCTGAGTCCACGAACCCTGAGCATTCAGGGAGTTCCAGACCGCGCCCCAGCCCAGAAGGCTGGCATCTGTCGTCACTATAGTCCACTCTGGCCTGCGGAAACTCATTCCCCTGGACAGATGGACCCGAGATAACCACTAGAGAAGAGAATCCCTGGTCTCTTGATCCAGATTTAGCAGAAGGGACAAATCTGTGTAGTCCCCATTCCACTGATTGAGCATGCAAAGTTGCAGTGGTCTGAGATGTAGGCGGGCAAACGGAACTATGTCCATTGCCGCTACCATTAGGCAGATTACTTCCATACACTGAGCCACTGACGGCCGAGAAGTGGAATGAAGAGCACGGCAGGAAGTTAGAAGCTTTGATAACCTGACCTCTGTCAGAAAAAATTTCTTTTCTACTGAATCTATCAGTGTTCCTAGGAAGGAAACTCTTGTGAGAGGGGAGAGAGAACTCTTTTCTTCGTTCACCTTCCACCCGTGAGACCTCAGAAAGGCCAGAACAATGTCCGTATGTGACTTCGCGATTTGAAAAGTCGATGCCTGTATCAGAATGTCGTCTAGGTAAGGAGCCACTGCTATGCCCCGTGGCCTTAGAACTGCCAGTAGGGACCCTAGAACCTTTGTAAAGATTCTTGGTGCCGTGGCTAACCCGAAGGGAAGAGCCACAAACTGGTAATGCCTGTCTAAGAAGGCGAACCTGAGGAACTGATGATGATCTCTGTGAATCGGAATGTGGAGATAAGCATCCTTTAAGTCCACGGTAGTCATATATTGACCCTCCTGGATCATAGGGAGGATGGTTCGGATTGTCTCCATCTTGAAGGATGGGACCCTGAGAAATTTGTTAAGGATCTTGAGATCCAAGATTGGTCTGAAAGTTCCCTCTTTTTTGGGAACTATAAACAGATTTGAATAGAAGCCCTGCCCCTGTTCCTCCCTTGGAACTGGGTGGATCACTCCCATAACCAGAAGGTCTTGAACACAACGTAAGAATGCCTCTCTCTTTATCTGGTTTACAGATAATTGTGAGAGATGAAGCTTTGAAGTCCAGAAGATATACCTGGGAAACAATCTCTAATGCTCAGGGATCCTGGACGTCTCTTGCCCAAGCCTGGGCGAAGAGAGAAAGTCTGCCCCCTACTAGATCCGGTCCCGGATCGGGGGCTACTCCTTCATGCTGTCTTAGAGGCAGCCGCAGGTTTCTTGGCCTGCTTCCCCTTGTTCCAAGCCTGGTTAGGTCTCCAGACTGGTTTGGACTGGGCGAGATTTCCCTCGTTTTGCATTAGAGGAAACTGAAGCTGCGCCACTCTTGAAGTTTCGAAAGGAACGAAGTCTGAAAAGTCACCCACAGATAGAAGCTCACCTGCCTCGGCTTCTGAGCATTGTGAGGGTATATCGGACACAGGCATTAAAGCGTCAGAAAGCTCTGTATTAGTTCTAGCCCCAGAGCTGTCTCGCTTTCCTTGTAGCCCTGGCAGTTTGGAGAATACCTCTGAGAGGGTAGCATTCATAACTGCCGCCATGTCCTGTAAGGTAAAAGAATTAGACGCGCTAGATGTACTTGGCGTCACTTGAGCGGGAGTTATAGGTTCTGACACATGGGGAGAGTTAGATGGCATAATCTCCCTCTTTTCAGTCAGAGAATCCCCTGGAGATAAATTTTTAAGCGCCATAATATGGTCTTTATAGAAATTTCAGTACATTTGGTACACATTCTAAGAGGGGGTTCCACCATGGCTTCTAAACATATTGGACAAGGAGTTTCCTCGATGTCAGACATGTTTAACAGACTAGTAATGAGACAAACAAGCTTGGAAAACACTTTAATAAATGTGAAACAGTAATTAAACAAAAAATTTACTGTGCCTTTAAGAGAAAAAAACTAGCACTTAAACTGCAAAACAGTGTAAAAATACAGTAAAGTCTTTGAAATTTTTACAGTGTGTGTAAGGGACTAAAGCAACATTGCACCCACTTGCAAATGGATGATTAACCCCTTAGGCCCCAAACCGGATTGAAAAACATTAAAAAACGTTAAAAGTCAATTGAGCACCTTGCCACAGCTCTGCTGAGGCTCCTACCTGCCCTTAAATACGATTTTGTGCAGAAATAACACCTTTGAAATGGTCCTCAGATGCCAGAGGATTCCTCTAGGGAAGCTGGATGTCTCAGTCTGAATTAAAACTGCGCAGTTAGAGCGCTAAAATAGGCCCCTCCCACCATGTACTGGATGTCAGAGGGGCCTTAAGAAAATACTCCTAAGGAGTATCTGACTAGCCATGTGGAAACTAGGCCCCAAATAAAGACTTATCTCCCTCAGAGAAAAAACATCCTATTTATGAAGTCATGTAAACGTTTTGTCACTAAGTAATATGAATATTAACATGAGTATTACCGTTTTGTAAGCATGATCCCAGTCGCTGTTAAATCACTGCATCAGGCTTACCTCAAATACACAAGGCTCTGTCAGCATTTTCTAGAACTTATTCATCTCTCTACAAATAAAAATACTGAACATACCTCAAAGCAAGTAAACTGCAGACCGTTCCCCCCAACTGAAGTTTTCCCATATTCATCAGTTATGTGTGAGAACAGCAATGGACCTTAGTTACAAACCGCTAAGATCATCAAACCTCCAGGCAGAACTCTTCTTCTAATTTCTGCCTGAGAGTAAAACAGTACAACGCCGGTACCGTTTAAAAATAACAAACTCTTGATTAAAGGTAAAACTACACTAAGTCACCACATATCTCTTGATACTTCCTTTCATGTCGAGAGTTGCAAGAGAATGACTGGGGGTGGCAGTTAGGGGAGGAGCTATATAGACAGCTCTGCTGTGGGTGTCCTCTTGCAACTTCCTGTTGGGAAGGAGAATATCCCACAAGTAATGGATGAACCCGTGGACTGGATACACCTTACAAGAGAAAACAATATCGGCAAGGAACTGAAGCGTACACACACCACTCTTCATTCCCCCGAGAAAACAAAGAAGAAGCACCGCACTCCCTTCAGTCGGTGTTGAGAACACCTGAAAAGCCCCATAAAAGAGGCGCCTCTAAAAGAGCGAGCGCGTCCTCCTAACAGTCCAATCCGGACCAGAGTAGCTGCCAATAATCCCACTGCCAGCAAAGAAGCTTAAAGGCAGCCAAGGGAAATAAAATGTGCTAGATGAACAGATTGAATAAAAATTCTTAACTGAGCCATCATAAAAAGGTTAACTCCTTCCTTGCCGTGAAGGAGTTAACCTTAAGTCTCCAAGTCACATATAAGGTGCCTGCCCACTGCCATTAAACATCCTTTACCCTTAAGGATTTAGCATCCCACATTTAGTACAGAGGGTCCTTAACCCCTTCAGTGTCAGCCTCCTAGCCCCAGAAGACAAACAGGCACTTACCTGTACACCCAGCTGTCCGGCAGGACGACAGTTCACGCAGTATGAGAGGACGACACTTTTTACAGAGACCTGTGAAAGAGAGAAAGATCAGAGCAAGCCTACTCCGGCTTTCTATACATAGGGCAGCAACATGTTAGGAAAATGCAGCAAGGCCCACCTTACAAGTTCCTAACTGCTTTAAAGCCACCACTGCTCTACTGAAGAGGCTAAAGTGGAGTACGGCTAAACCCAATCTTGAAGGAGAGATCAGAGTAACCCTACTCTGTCTTAAAATAATAAAATCTTGATAGTAGTGATCATTTTTTCAGACACCTATACTTTACTTCCTCCATGCACCAGGCAAAGAGAATGACTGGGGGTTGTGGGTCAGGGAGTGACACTTAACAGCTTGGCTGTGGTGCTCTTTGCCTCCTCCTGCTGGCCAGGAGTGATATTCCCAACAGTAATTTAGATGAACCCGTGGACTCACCATATCTTAGGAAGAAATGGTAACATTTTGTGAAAGTATGCAAAGACGACCAAGTAGCTGCTTTGCAAAACTGATCAACTCAAAGTGCCATAAAACATGTTGAGATCTGTGCATATTCTAAAAGGGATAATTAAAGGGACAGTCAAGTATAAATTAAACTTTCATTATTCAGATAGGACTTTTAATTTTAATTGACTTTCCAATTTACTTTTATAATCAAATTTGATTTTTTCTCTTGGTATTCTTAGTTTTAACTAAACATAGGTAGGTTCATATGTTAATTTCTAAGCCTTTGAGGGCTGCGTCTTATCACAGGCTTTTTAAATCTTTTTTCAACACAAAGAGACAGAAAGTACACATGGGCTATATAGATAACACTGTGTTCAGGCACAGAAAGTAATTTAAGATCTAGCACAATACAATGCTAAATTTAAGACAATAGATAATAAACAGTCACAGTCATGTGATCAGGGGGCTGGAAGAAGGTTCCTAGATACAAGGTAATCACAAAGGTAAAAAGTACATTAATATAACTGTGTTGGTTATACAAAACTGGGGAATGAGTAATAAAGGGATTATCTATCTTTTAAAACAATAACAATTCTATGGTTGACTGTCCCTTTAAGTAAAAATAGTTTGCATAAAAATTTTTTTTAAAAATAGCTGGCAAGTATCTTAAAATTATTTTCAAATATAAGCAAAATTACTTACATAGCTGTGCTTTCTGGAGTAGACCCCCCCACACACTTATCAGTGTTTAACATCAGAAACACAGGCATTGTATTTCAACTGAGTTCATAGCAGCTTATTTGCTTCTAGGCATGCTCCAGCAGATAATGACTGTTAAGTCTTGCATTCTACCATATGAATGGTGGATATATATGCAGCCATAAAAGGAATTGTGTGGGGGGAGTTAGAGCTGTACAATTCGAACACTTAAAAAGAAAGCGTTAATGGCGAGGCACTGCAGTATAAATCTGCAGGTAAAGTAATTAAAGTACATACTATATTTTGTCTCTATCCCAACTTGATTTATGTCCCTTTAAATTTCAAATTTCATTCTTAAAAGCCCAAGAAGTGGCAACTGACCTAGTAGAATGAGCTATAATGCTCTGTGGAGTTGACTAACCTGCTTCTGAATAAGCCTTGTGAATCAGTAGTTTTAACTAGGGGGCTAAAGCAACTGTAGAGGCTTTCTGAACTTTCCGAGAACCAGAAAAAAAGAACAGACAGACTAGAAGTCTTCCTGAAATCCTTAGTGGCCTCAACATAATATTTCAATGTCCTGACAACATCCAAATATAGCAAGGATCTTTCCAAAGCATTTTTAGGATCCGGACACAAAGAAAGAACAATAATCTCTCTGTTAAAGTTGTTAGAAGAAACAACTTTAGGCAAGAAAAAAAGTTGTCCTCAAAACAGCCTTATCCTGATGAAAAAACAGATAAGGAAATTCACAAGAAAGAGCAGACAATTCAGAAACTCTTCTTGCAGAATAAATAGTCAAAATAAACAACACTTTCCAAGAAAAGTAGTTTAAAGACCAACTTATGCATAGGCACAAAAGGAGGAGCTTGCACAACTCTTAACACCAGGTTAAGATTCCAAGGAGATAAAAAAAAATAATCCTTAGCTGATACATTCTTTTCTTTCCTGGCATGGAGAGAGTCCACAATTCCATTCATTACTGTGGTGAATTTCCAAACAGTAATGAATGGAATCATGGACTCTCCATGCCATTGGAAAGAAAATAGGCTTAGACTTATTCCAGTTTATAGTGGGTTCTCCAGAGAGCAGTGGAAGTGCCTTGTTTCTGAGAGGAGTCAGATTTCTCGTTCTGACGAAAGGAACAAAAATGACTGGGAGCCTTAAAATTTCCTTTAGACTTTTTGTGCTGAGGAAGAAAAGCACCCTTACCACCGGTAACAGTAGAAATAATGGACTCTAAATCACATCAAAAAAGTTTATTTCCTTGAAAAGAAAAAGAGACAACAGTCTAGATTTAGAAATCATGACAGCATTCCAAGATTTAAGCCACAGGGACCTCCTGGAAAGAATAGACAGACACATGCTTTTATCATTGTTTTGCATAATATCAAAAATAGCATCACGACCTCGGCAAAAAGCCGGTCACGTGGGGGGGCGGAGCCGACTAGCAAACTGAACAGACACACATCTCTGAAGCTCCTCAACTATAACACTATATAGTGAATTTACATAATTATAGGAGATATCGTTTAAAAAACTATTTTGAGCTCACATCAAGCCTACCTATCTTACATGCTCTGGGAGAGCTGGGAGTGAACTACACAACAGAACAGACCCTAAAAAAACGGTATTAAGTGTATAACTGCAAGAGCGTGAATCGCCATCTTAAAATGGAGTCTTTGGATAGATGGGAGAAGAAGGCAGAACAATCCCTTCGGACCTACTATAACGAGGTAAAGCATGATCTGACTGTTATAAGGGATAAATGGGCAGCTTTGTTACCCCACCAGCCGCAAGATCGGAAGACATTTGAGATCACAACCTACCCCTTTCTGCAAAGCACCACTGTAGATTCATCAGATTACACAGAGGGGATCACGCCTGGCCCTGTTTCGGAGATCCTACCTAACAGCACACAGATCGATATGCCAGATCCCAGTATGCAGGGGAAAACTAAAGCAGCCTCATTCAGACTGTCCGATACTAACTTTAAGCCCTGTCATGTGAAACTGCCTGAGCGGTTCAGCCGCACTCCAAAGCCCCAGAGCCCTCAGCTATCTATCAGGAACCTAGCGGAGAGACGTTTGAACACCACCCAGCTCTATATGCAAGACATCCTGCCTATTCACTGTACAGATCCGGAGTGGGGGGATGCGGTCGGCCCTCCACTGGGGAGAGACAAACATACACACTTGCGGATGCAGCCCTTTGAAAATGTTAACCGGGGTGTCAGCCCAAGACACGGAGGTCAGTTAATTTCTACAATCCCACAAGCTATTAGATCCTATCATCTGGAGATGGGGTATGTCGCAGCAACTCCTGCATGTAGTCCTATTGTCTACCTATCTGATCAAGAGGCCACAAGCTGGGTCACAGCAGAGTACGCCGGGGGTCTGAAATTCCACAGCATCTTCGATCCCTATGGTCATCTGAGCAACACAACCTACTACAGCTCTCTCAAAAACACATGCAACATGGCGCTGCTTGTTTCATTGCCAGGTGGAACTCAGTTGGTGCATATTTCGTTATTGAGTGCAGCACAGGAGTTGGTTTCGTCTAGGCGTCGGCTAGATTAGCAGGTTTTTGCTCGGATGGATCTGAGAATGCTCTGCTAAAGGATTGTCTGACTTTTACCCTAGTCCTCTTTCACACTGCTCCTCTTCAGACATGGGTACTAATAGAACACATATTTTTCAACTGTGAGCACCTAACACTTTTGTGTAACTCTCTCTGACAATGTTTTGCTGTTATTGTTCATCAAACTGGGCGATAGTAGGTTTAAAGGTCTTAATACCTAGCCAATATGTTAGATGATTATGCCTTGCTACTTCTTAAAGGCTTACCTTTCTCTATCTATTTATATAATGCTTGAGGTAATTTGCCCTAGGAGAGTGTGAATTGAAACCCCATTGTCATATACCATCCTCAACATGCCTATATTGGTTACATAGCACAAGCTCAACTACTTTTTGAATTAGACCATCATACCTAGATAGGTTATTAGCCTGTGCCAACAACACAGATAAAGATGACTAAATTTGGTGTGTATCAGTCTCATAGATCAGTAGAGGTTAATCTTTCTACAAACCCAACCTATTCAGTGTTATAAATTGTACATTTGTATTGTCTAGCTTTTTTCATGATGTAACATATGCCAAAATACCTAATCCATATTCAGGGTTTGTGACATAATGAGACATCATTTGCTTGCTAGACTAGTCTAACAAATACTTTAGCCTGCCTGGATTATACATCTTAAGTCCTAACCTAAAGGAATCTTTGCACTCAATAACAGCTTACTTCTAGTGCTTGAATCTTGTCTCTAGAACATCGATACTTAAACTAACTGACATAGGGCCACTGTTACCCTACAGAATAGGTCTCAATCTTTCATATTACCTTTATGTTTACTACATGGGCTCCCTTGCTGGTTGTCTCCTGTTGCAGAGCTAACTTTATTAATTCATATATCCATCTCCTGATAAATAAAGAATAACACTGAGAGGCCCCTAACCCAGACTCTAGTGTTGCATACACCTTGCGGGCTATCTTAGTGAACTGCAGACAGGATGATCCATACGACATCAACGATTGCTCACATAAATCCCAGTTAAAATATTGAAGATAATTTCTCTGCTCAACTACTCCCCACCCTATTGGACATTGTTATATATATAACCTAACACTACCCCTATAGTAAAACTGACACATCTCTCTCACGGTCTACTATTTGCATATGCACCTCCCTGGCTCCTGAGTAAATATGCATGTTAATGTATAGACTTTTTATATAAAGTGGAGACTGTAGTTTCTAGGTCTTGGAGGGTACATTTGGGAAATCACCTCTATAAGCTTCACATTAAGTGCCCCTAATGGCTAGCCTCCCCCTATTGCACTTGGGATTATCACTTAACTATCCTCCCCCTCCAAATCTACCAGGAGGTCTGTAATTGCAATAGCGTTACCCATCTCTGGATTGGTGTACCAGATTCTTCTCCTCCATATCAATACCCCCATCCTAGGCCTTACAACCTAATCTCCTTTAGAGTGTTAATAGAATGTCTTGGCCTCCCTATACCTCTGTTACCATGACTATATCTTTCCCCGCCCCATAGATATACATTGCACATATGATACCCCCCCATAGCTCTCTATTCTAGTCATTGCTCTTAAGACACCCACAGTATAAATAATTGTATAAATATTCTCACTCTGTAGCCCTATCACAACTGGCTCCGCCCTCCCTGCTTTTTCCTCCCCCTCCCATACACCGAGTGGCTATTGTCCACTGTAACCCCTCTTCTTTCCTGCTATCTATGACACCTTTGCGGTCACATTAAATGCTAACTCCCCACATCATGATAGGAACTCTCACTTTATTCTCTTTATAGATGTGGAGACCAGAGTCCATTTAATAAAATATAAAATGAAGTTTCATCGTAACGCGCCCAAACTTATCTCTGACACCTATCTAGACTTAATATAGACTTATGCTTGTTAAGAGTAATCTTTCTGTATTTCTGTTATTATGATTCTCTCTGCAAAATCCTAGAACTCATGACTTTACTTGATGCCTGGAACAGATACTCCCATGTTAACTGCATAGTTAGTTTGAATGTCATAATATTATGAGGTGTACCTTGATGTTTATCCTATAGATGGGCAAATGTTGAATCTTGTATTCCCTTTATGTTTTTTCTTGAAACTTCAATAAAAATAAAATTAAAAAAAAAAAAAAAAAAAAAAAAATAGCATCACCAATAAAAGAATTTGCATGTTTGAGCAAATTCAATAAATTAGAGGTAAGAGGATCAGAAGAATACTGCTGAGCAAGGCTATCTAACCAATAAGAAGCAGCTGCAGAAACAAAGCAGTTACCTAATTTTATGGATTTGTTTAATTTGGCTGTTTTAGATACTTATATCACATACACTTATGTGATTTAGCACATTACCTTGTTTTTGATATTTAGATTGCAGTTCTAAATCCTCTTCAGACATGGGTACTAATAGAACACATATTTTTCAACTGTGAGCACCTAACACTTTTGTGTAACTCTCTCTGACAATGTTTTGCTGTTATTGTTCATCAAACTGGGCGATAGTAGGTTTAAAGGTCTTGATACCTAGCCAATATGTTAGATGATTATGCCTTGCTACTTCTTAAAGGCTTACCTTTCTCTATCTATTTATATAATGCTTGAGGTAATTTGCCCTAGGAGAGTGTGAATTGAAACCCCATTGTCATATACCATCCTCAACATGCCTATATTGGTTACATAGCACAAGCTCAACTACTTTTTGAATTAGATCATCATACATAGATAGGTTATTAGCCTGTGCCAACAACACAATTTCTATTGGCATATTTGAAATCAGAAATATAACACAAAATGAAATAATTAAAATTTTAATAAGCTGAACTGTTTGCAATATAATGGAGTCAGGCACCACTGACATATACTATACATTTCTAAGTGTTAAACAGTGTTTGAATCTACTATCGTGTATACTACTTTGGAGATGTGGTAATTATACACAGGTGTAGATAATTTGAATGTTATTGGTTTCTGTATATATTCATGCAACTGGTCATTATTCTATAACTGCTTGAGGAAGCAAGGTTCACTTGCGAAACGCGTCCAGCATTTATGTTTTAAATAGTTTTTAATAAATTTTATACCCATGTTAAGCTTGGTTTATTTATCCAGCCTGCCTTATATCCTGTATGGTATTTCGCTTTTACTGTGGGATTTGGTGGTGTTTGGACTGCTGACTGTGAGCAGTTTGCGGGCTAGCTGGGGAGCTCTTAAGGCCTCAGACTGCACTATTTTGCACTTTGTGAAAAGTGCCTCCACTTTGCGAGTATTCTGCACATAGGGGGTTCACTCATTTATGGTGAGACAACCCTGAGTTACGCCATTGGAGTGGAGTTTTGGGAATTAAGAACCTGGCCACCAGGAGGAGGCAAAGAAACCCTAGCCAAAGGATTAAATACTCCTCCCACTCCCCTCATCCCCCAGTCATTCTGCCGAGGAACTAGGAACACTAGAAGAAACATCAGGGTGAAAAAGTGCCAGAAGAATATAAGAACGCCCCACATAAAATTATGGGTGGGGAGCTGTGGACTCTCTCCATCAGAAGAAAAGGAAATGATCAGGTAAGCATAATTTATGTTTTTCTTCTTAAATGAAAAAAAGAGTCCACAGCAGCATTCATTACTTTTGGGAAACAATACCCAAGCTATAGAGGACACTGAATGCCAAGACGTGAGGGTACAATAGGCGGCACATACTGAGAGCACCAGGCTTGAACCTCTACCCAATAAAAAAAATCCCACTTCGACCGAAGCCAAGAAAAAATTTCAAGGAAAAGCCCCAGTGACACTGACTCGCAGCCAAACCAGAGACCGCAAAACTGACTCGACTGAGCCAACAGTCCACCAAGAGACACCGTCGCCCAACAGACGGTCCCCCACAACTCACCCCTCACAAATGAAGGGTGAACCAGTCGAAATCCCCAAGGGGAACAAGACAAAGGAGGACAGAGGAAACCGAAAAGTCCCTTAATACAAAAAATATCACCTCGAAGAGTGGGCCCAGCATACATAGACTAAAAATGAACCCAAACAGGGAAAGAGGCCACGCCTATACCAGGCAAAACACGGGATAATACCGGGCACAAAGACCAATAGAAGTCTCCCCAACAACCTGCAAGCATGTAACGCAACTAAAGAGGCAAAGTCCTCCCAGCGCCCGCCCATTGAATACCCAAGTATTCGACCGTGAAAGAGCTTGTAATAGACCCAGGCGAAACCCCAAGTTCGAGAACACAGAGTCCATAACAGGATAACACAGAGGGAGCTTGCAAGGAAGAAGCAGTCATCAAGAAACGGACCGCACAAAACAGCCCCCTAGCAGACTGAGCTATCAGAATAGACTCAGCAAGCTCACACATCCCAAAGGATACTGTGACCCATAGACCGCTCTGGCATCCTGACCTGCAGACCCAGCTGGGCCACCAATACAAGGGAACAAAGATCCTGAAACTGGTACAGGAATGAGCGCAACGATGGCAGAGCCATCCCCCCAGAGTTAAGTACAACCCAACTCTGAAAAACAGACAAGGCCATAGACCTAAGGATCTATAAAAACAAGGCCCCACAGTGTGACATGGAACCAGCAAGATTCCAGGTGGAACCCAGTCCACCTTCCACTTCCCAACCAGGAGAAGCCCCTAGTAAGGACTCAGTCTCCCTAGGAAGAGAATATCCCCTAAAGAAAAAGGGAAAAGGTCAGAAGGGCAATAACCGTCTTGAAGGCCTAAAGCCACCGGCTAAACGGGAAGAAAAAAATCCCCCGCAAATGTCCTCGAAAGGACCCCCTCATAAGTAGTTCGCCCAACATAGGCACAGCCAACTCATTCGCCTGCAGAGCAGAGAATCCACGGGTACACTGGCAAACTAACAGGGGAACGCCATCCCAAGGCGCACCAGAAACTGGAATCCAGCACAAGGAGCAGGGTAGAAACCCACCAATCTTGAGGCGCAAGCCACCCAGCTAACCCTAGATGACTTGGGTTACTCTGTGGCAAGGAGTAATAAATGACCAGGTTAGGTAGATGGAGCACCCCGACCAGCCCTGAGATCCAAGATTCCAAAACCACCCAAGACTGGGTAAGAAAAAAGGCCAAGCGAAGCTTCAGCAACCGGAAGTCTCAGGGGAAAAAACAAGTCCAGGCACCTAATAGTTCAGGCTAACCTTACCCTAGAACTAAACACTCCAACTGGCCAAAAGGCCAGACACAAGGGTATGGATGCATATCCAGAGAATCCAGATAGCGAGAAGAACTCGAAAGCCCCGACCAAAGGAAAGAACCACCCCTCCAAAGAGCAAGGCTAGAAGTAGTATGAAGCTACTTCTCAGAGCCTCAGGACAACCAAGGGATACCTCGTGGTCAAAAAAATACTACTAGCAGGACTAGTCTCCCTATAACCTCAAAACAAGCAGAGGACATAAGGAAGAGAAAGGCACTAAGCCTACCCAACTCCGGAAAACCCTGAGCTAAACAAAGTCCCCACAGGGAACAACCATCACCCGGAAACACAGATCCCTAAAAGGAGATCCACTCCCTCGGAAACAATGGAAGAAGACCCAAAGGTCTCTTATAACTCAGACAGACAGTAAACGTCAAGGAGTAAGAGCTGCCTCTAGATACACTATAAACAGCTTACGCGTACAGCTGCAAGGGTTCAAGAGCTGCAACTGGTTTCAAACTGCAAACCTTTCGCATGCTAGACAGCTATCCTGTACAAGCTGTTGGATGAAGCCCAAAAGGAGAAATCCAGAGGCCAAACCGCTCAATTGCGGTAAGGGGCATTAAATCACCCAACCCTCCACCACATGGGAAGAAAAACTCTAAGTTCTGCTGAAATCAGAAATCAAAACTCCCCTGCCCGGCCATCTATGACTGAAGGCTATAACTAAAACAATCCTTTCCCGCCTTGCGAACCCACAGGTCCTCTGGAATGCTTAGTTGAACATAAAAAACAATGATAACTTGAGCACTCGGCGCTACTACCAAACCAGTACAGCAGAAACAGCGCCACGTGTCTGAACAGCCACAAAACCAAACGAACCCGACAGGACCAGCCTGTACTCAGGGTACTAACCGGCAAGCTGCATACATTCTCCTACATAGGGGAAAAAAAGAAAAACAGACATTATTAAACATAGGACTAAACATGTCCAAATAACTTCTGAAGAAGTAACAGAGTATTGATCCCAGATGGTTCCCGAAGGAAAGAAACAAAAAAAAAAAAGACATCCCATCGGATACAAAAAAATCAAGTATATTTACCTGATAATTTCATTTGCATCGAGGGGAGGAGAGTCCACGGCTTCATTCATTACTATTGGGAATTAAGAACATGGCCACCAGAAGGAGGCAAAGACACCTCAGCCAAAGGCTTAAATACCTCCCCCCACTTCCCTCATCCCCCAGTCATTCTGCTGAGGGAACCAGGAACAGTAGGAGAAATATCAGGGTATAAAAGGTGCCAGAAGAAGATCAAATTTAGGTCCGCCCCACGGAGATACGGGTGGGAGCCGTGGACTCTCCTCCCCTCGATGGAAATGAAATTATCAAGTAAGCATAATTTATTTTTTCCATCTAAAGGTGAGGAGAGTCCACCGCTTTATTCATTACTATTGGGAACATAGCCCCAAGCTCTAGAGGACACTGAATGAAGTCAGGAGGGTAAAAAGGCGGACCCTAGTCTGAGGGCACCAGAACAGTATGAAAAACATGCAGATCGATTATCAGAACGATTAAAGACGAGAGGATATAAGCAATATGAAATACAGAAAGTAAGGCAGGAGGTCAATACCACTGGCAGAACTAAACTGCTGGAAAAAGCTAAAACTAAATCTGCAAAAAGTAGGGATATGTACTTTGTAACGGACTACAGCACCCAATACAATAAAATATGCCAGATAATAAGCAAACATTTCAAAATGCTAGCAGCAGATAATGCGTTGACTGGTGTGGTAGAGCATGGTTGCAAATATTCTTTTAGAAAAGGAATAACCATGGGTAACCTATTGGCTCCCACCCAACTAAAGAACTTCCGAAGGGAAGAATCTAGTTCCTGGCTTAGGTTTAAGGGGGTGTATAGGTGCAGCAACGTAACATGCAAGGCATGCGAGCACCTTTTGATAGGAGGATTCAGGAGTAGTGCTACAAATGAAACTTACAATCACAAAAAAAATGTATGAATTGTAGAAACACTTTTTCAATATACCTAGCAAGCTGTGTGGAATGTAACCTACAGTACGTAGGTATGACGACGAGAGAGACACGGGTGCGCATCAGAGAGCATCTCTTGGATATCAAGGCGGGCACCCTGACCACCCCTCTTGTCCAGCATTTCAAGTTGTTCCATAATAAAGAAAGTGTTAACTTTAAATGGACTATAATTGAAACTGTGGATGCAGGGCCAAGGGGGGGGGGGGGGGACAGGGAGTCCGCACTTGCCAAAAAAAGAGGTGTTCTGGATATTCAAATTGGGGACCAGGTACCCCAAAGGATTGAATTCCTCTTATGACCTAATTAACCACTGGACATAAATAAAGTAATTTCCCAGCCACCAGATAACTTTAGATCACATACATTACTGTCTTAATACAGTTAGAAACCCAAAGAGGTAATTATAATATTATATCTTTTAAAGCATTATATTATCCCACATACTAACTCTGACTCTATTGGGGTATAGAGTAAAAAATAATTGAGGTCAATTTAGCCTTCATGGCTTTATTTCATTCCTAGTATGATTCAAGGGATTCAATGCTACAGTAGTATGACATTATCTGAGTTAACGGCAGACACAAATAAATAGATACTAAAATTGATAAGGGGGTTTCTTTATAGGTTATGCAGGGCAACAGGGATAAGTCTATAAGTGAGAGGTAACCATAGCCTATTTTGTCTTTTTAGGCATTAAGTACAAAGCAGCTCTAGCTACAATTACTATGTTTAGTTATTTAAGTAAATATTACTACCACTCACAATATGACTTTTCCAAATTAGACACATACTTTGACATCATTATTTCTATATAAGTAAGGGTTATATGCAACACAGGTTATATTCACAGTAATATGATTTACATGTATTGAACAGAGTCACTGGAAAGGAATGAGTTAACCTTGTTACTGTCGTTCAGCCAATGAAATGTTTTTACACCTTTTTTAAGCTCTGCAGTAATGAAGGTTTTTCATGAGCTATGACTACGGCATACAGCCGAAACGCGTAAGCTTGTTGATGTTATCTGAAGGGCAGCATTCCTGTATACCTGTTTTTTAAGGATTAAAGCTGAAAGATTTGATTTCAACACTGCGACTCCAGAACTAAATTATTTGTCTGAGGGCACCACAGCCTGCAAAACCTTTATCCCAAAAACAGCTCCTGCAGAAGCAAAAACGTAAAATTTGTAAAACTTTGTAAAAGTGTGCAAGGAGGACCTGGTAGCCGCCTTACAAATTTGCTCCATAGAGGCTTCATTCTTGAAGGACTAAGACGAAGCCACAGCTCTAGTTGAATAAGCCGTGATCCTCTGAGGAGGCTTATGTCCCGCTATCTCATAAGCAAGGCGAATCAAGCTCCTCAACCAAAAAGACAGATGAAGCAGAGGCCCTTTCCCCCTTGCGCTTCACAGAATACACCACAAAAAGAGACTGTCTGAAATCCTTTGTAGCCTGAAGACAGAACTTCAAGGCACAAACCACATCCAGATTATGAAGTAACCTCTCCTTTGAAGAAGGGTTAGGACACAAAGAAGGAACAACTTTTTCCTGATTGATGTTATGGTCAGACACAACCTTGGGGAGGAACCCCAACCTAGTGCGAAGTACAGCCTTAACTGCATGGAATACCAGATATGGATGGTAACATTGCAAGGCAGCTAGTTCAAATACTCTGCGTGCCGATGCAATAGCCAACAGGAAGAGAACCATCCAGGACAGAATCTTAATGTTAATGGAATGCATAGGTTCAAACGGAACCCTCTGCAAAAACTTAAGGACTAAGTTTAAACTCCAAGGCGGAGCCCACTGTCTAAGGACAGGTCTGATTCTAGACAGAGCCTGAATAAGAGATTGGATGTCAGGGAGCTCAGCGAGTCTCCTATGCAACAAAACTGATAATGCCGAAATCAAATCATCTTGGAGAAAGGCCAGAACCCTGGATACCTTCACCTTATGCCAAGGATATCCATGCTTCTCACACCAGGACAAGTAAGTCCTCCACAATTTATGGTAGATGCAACGAGTGACTGGTTTCCTTGCCTGAATTAGAGTATCAATCACACTTTAAAAAAAGCCTCTCTTGGCTAAGACTAGGCGTTCAATCTCTACACAGTCAGCCTCAGAGAATCTAGATTTCGATGTTGAAAGGGGCCCTGTACCAGCAGATCCCTGCAACAGGGTAACCTCCACAGCGAAGAGGATGACATCCCCACCAGGTCTGCAAACCATGTCCTCCATGGCCACGAAGGAGCAATCAGAATGGCCGAGGCCCACTCCTGTTTGATGCGTGCCATGCGTGGTATCGGTGGAAAAATGTAAGCTACACTGAAACCCCAAGGAACTACTAAGGCATCCATCAGCTCTGCCTGGGGATCCCTGGACCTCGACCCGTATCGAGGTAGCATGCAATCGAGTCTGGACACCATGAGATCTATCTCCGGTGTTCCCCATCTGTGACAAATCTCCGCAAACACCTCGGGGCGAAGAGACCATTCCCCTGGATGGAAGGATTGTCTGCTGAGAAAATCTGCCACCCAGTTGTCCACGCCTGGAATGTAAATCGTCGAGAGAGAGCAGTCATGGGACTCCGCCCACTCCAGAATCCGAGACACCTCCCTCATCGCGAGGAAGCTCCTCGTACCCCCACCGATGGGTGATGTAAGCCACCAAGGTAATGATTAAACTGACCGACTCCAGAGAAGGCCATGCCTTCAGAGCATTGTAAATTGCTCGCAGTTCTAGGATGTTGATCGGAAGGAGACTCCTCCCTGGACCACTTTCCTTGTGCCATTCTGGCACTCCAAACAGCTCCCCATCCTGTCAGACTGGCGTCCATGGTCACAATCTCCCAGGACGGTCTCAAGGAGGATGTCCCCATGGACAGTTGTGCTGGACGGGTCCACCAAGAGAGGGAGTTACAAGTCCGAGCATCCATAGATATCAGCTGTGATAGATCTGAATGATCGCCGTTCCACCGTCTCAACATGCACAATTGAAGAGGTCTGAGATGGAACCTGGCAAATGGAATGACATCTATGCTTGACACCATGAGACCTATCCCCTCCATACATTGAGCCACTGATGGACTTGTGGAGGACTGAAGGGCAAGACAAGTAGACGCAAGCTTCTTGCGCCGCTGATCTGAGAGAAATATCTTCATGGACATAGAGTATTATCGTACCCAGGAACTCTACCCTGTTGCTGGGAACAAGGGAACTCTTTCCTGAGTTGATCTTTCAATCGTGAGATTGGAGCAGAAGAGCAGCCCTCGAATGATCCTCTGCGAGGCTCAACGACGGCGCCTGAACTAGGATGTCATCCAGGTAAGGTGCCACCTCTGCTAGGGGTACTGGTACGATAACCCTGATAGAGGCGAGATCTCTCACACACTCTAGAAAGGCCTTTCTCTTCTCTGGTCTTGACGACAGGTTTGACAGAAGGAATCTGCCCTCTGGCGGATGGGATCTGAACCCTATCCTATAGCCCTGAGAGGGATACTGAATGTCCTGCAACCATGCGTCTAAGAATTGAAATAATCTGCCCCCTACGTGATCCGGAGATGCCCCTTTATGCCGATTTAGTCTCAACGGGCTTCTTGCTCTGCTTAGACTTGTTCCAAGAATGAGCCGGTTTCCAAGGTCCTTTGGACTGGTCCGCTTTCGCAGCGGGTTGCTGGCACTGGGCCTTGTTCGCACGAAAGGGACGAAAAGTAGATCTCTTGGGCTTAGCCTTCTTAACCTGCGGTAGGAAAGCTCCCTTGCCTCCCGTAACCGTTGATCGAATCCAATCCTGGACCGAACAAGATCTTTCCTTGAAAATGCTGGGACAACAGCCTCGACTTGGAGGTCATGTCTACAGACCAAGATTTTAGCCATAGAGCCCTGCGTGCTAAAACCGAAAAACCTGACACCTACCTTAGCATTCAGGAAAATAATCTGCATATTGGCACCACAGATGAAAGAACTGGCGACCTTCAGCGCCTTAATCTTCTCCTGTATCTCGTTGATGGATGTCTCCCCTTCGAACATTTCACATAGGGATTCACACCAATATGTCACAACTCCGGCAACCGCCACAGCGGCTGCTGCTGACTGAAAAACAAACCCATCTTTCTCAACATGTTGTCCAGCTTTTTATCCATGGGCTCCTTAAAGGGTAGTAAACCCAATAAACTTCTTTAACTTCTGTAAATAATAAACCTATTTCTAATTGGTACCTATTTAAAGTTTTCTTTCATTTTCTTGTTATTTTATTTATAAAATTACTACTGTGCCAAACCCATTTTTTGCTCGTTATATGAGCCCTATTATGATGTTCTACCTAGGTAGAAATCATGACGGCCCGCATGCACATTAAAACTATTATTCTATTGCCCACGCGTGCACAGAATCACCCCTCCTCTCCTTTCTCTAGCAGCGCGTCACAATCCAAGCGCAAGATGTTGGGTGGACATGTGGATCGTGAGTGGCGCACCAGAGCGCTGATGTTCTGGGGACCATGGACATTGAAGAGGAAAGAGCGGCAGCAGATTTAGCAGTGTCGGTTTGAGATAAGTACACAAAGTGCCCCTAGAGTAACGAGCATGTTAAATGGAGTACAACAAATTACTTACAAACTACAAATATGGCTGCTGTAGTGCACATGCGAATTCCCTATTAAGCAAGTGCGCATGCGCTGTGGGTTGAAATATTAAAATCAAGGGACCCAAACACTTAGCCATTGGATGGGGGACGGTAGCAGGATTAACATAAACTACACCTTTTGTGGGTGGTCATTATCCCTCTTTTCATAACAACTTTAAAATTAAAATAATAGTATGTAGAAGCTTCGTTTTTCACCACAAACATAGTTGTTATAATAATGTGTTTTAATTAGGTTAAATTTTGCATAATTTTCTAACCCTTTAAAGGGACAGTCTACACCAGAATTGTTATTGTTTTAAAAGATAGATAATCCCTTTATTACCCATTTCCCAGTTTTGCATAACTAACAGTTATAATAATATACTTTTAACCTCTGTGATTTTCTTGTATCTAAGCCTTTGCAAACTGCCCCTTTTTTCAGTTCTTTTGACAGACTTGCAGTCTAGCCAATCAGTGCCTGCTCCCAGATAACTTCTCGTGCATGAGCACAGTGTTATCTATATGAAATACGTGAACTAACACCCTCTAGTGGTGAAAAACTGTTAAAATGCAATCTGAAAGAGGTGAGCTTCAAGGTCTAAGAAATTAGCATATGAACCTCCTAGGTTAAGCTTTCAACTTAGAATACCAAGAGAACAAAGCAAAATTGGTAATAAAAGTAAATTGGAAAAATTGTTTAAAATGACATGCTCTATCTGAATCATGAAAGTTTATTTTGGCCTACACTGTCCCTTTAAACGAAGAACTATCTTTGAGGGGAATAGTTGTCCGCTTCGCGAGCGTAGAGATAGCCCCATCCACTTTGGGAATGGTCCCCCACAGCTCAAGCTGAAAGTCCGGAACCGGAAACAGTTTTTTAAAAGAAGAAGGGAAAAAGAGATCACCCTAATCGCTCCCATTCATTCTTAATAATATTCGCCACCTTAATGGGAACCGGGAAAGTCTGAGGCACCACCCTGTCTTCGTACACCATGTCAAACTTAGGAATCGCAGGTACTTCCGGGATCTTATGGTTCTGGAACCTCCAGAGTAGCAAGTACCTGCCGCAGCAGAAAACGCAAATTTTCCATCCTAAACCTATAACCAGGCTCCTCCGCAGCAGGAGGCTTAGAGGACACGGACTACGTACCAGAATGGACCTCCTCAGAGTCGGAGTGGGCCTCGACCTCGTATAGAGCCTCTGGATCTGCCATCGGTGAGGACAAACCCTGGGTCGGGCCGCCATGATACACCCTACGCTAATGCTTACCAGAACGTGGTAAGGATTGGATCACTTTAGAAACCGCCGATTCCAGTTGGTTCGCAAAGTCCGACGGCCACTGAATCTCTGCCGAAGAAGTAACGGTTGGACCACGGGGCGCTGCATGTGCAATCGGAGATGAATGCAGGGCAATCGGAGATGAATGCAGGGAATGCACCTCACGGGACGAAGAACACTCAGAGGTGGACAGCTCAGTAGTACTAGACATCCGTTTACATTTAGATGTTGTGACTATCAAAGCATGTGGAACAAAGTTGAGCAGGCTGATCTACCAGAACCTCCTCACAAACACAGGAATGATACTTAGTTCTAGCTCTCGCTAGTGATATACTACTTAATTTACGAAAAATGGCACCCTTATACCACCAATGGCCGGGGCACTCACCACCTCCTAGGACCCGGACTCCAGAAACCGTTAAGTCTCCTGCGACACAGATCAACAGAGAAGGAGGGATAGTCACACCCAGTCACATGGCGTGCCATGCAGGACCGCCCTAACACTAGGGAAGTGCTCCAAAAAAAATTCTTGCAAGTCACCTGAAGTTCCACACATTGCCAGAGCCTCATCTCGCACATAACGCAGCAATGACACAAACATAATCATGTACAACCCCCCCCCCCCGTTCAATAATCCCCCTTTCCAGGAATATTAACCCTTGATTCTGTAAAGATAAAAAAGCGCCACACTGTGACCCTGTCTTCTATGTTATCACATTAATAAAAAATTAAACTATCTTACCAGAATCTACGTAGTGGAACAGGAACACGGCCCTTCAAGTGTAACAGGTTAGTAGCCTTTCTCCTGACATGGACTTGAGTGTAAAAAGCAGGCAGCGAAACTCGTCAACGCCGATTGCTCGTGGAGCTGTTAATATGAGTCGGGATGGTTTTGCAGAAAGACTCTCCCTGCATCTCCGGACTCTAACTTTCATCCAAGCACTCACTGAGAGACTGACAGGATTACTTAAAACTCCTGTCCCATGCCGAAGAGTACTACCCTCCATAAGAGACAACTCAAACTCTGGCACTTCTCTGCCATCCTCTTGTGACGTAAGGCAAAGAATGACTGGGGGATGAGGGAGGTGTGGGAGGTATTTAAGCCTTTAGCTGGGGTGTCTTTGCCTCCTCCTGGTGGCCAGGTTCTTAATTCCCAATAGCAATGAATGAAGCCGTGGACTCTCCTCCCCTTTGGATGGAAATAAAATATAAGGCAACCCGAAGGTTAACGCCCAAAAGACACAGGCCTACCCGCAGGACCAGCCAAACGGAGCCCTATCTTTAAAAAAACTGGGAAAGATCTCAACAAATGACAAAAAGGAGATAACCCCATCCCCACATGTCTAATGAGGTGCACCATTCGAATTATCAGACTGAAAATCCCCATATCTGTTAAAGACAGGGTCATTCAATAACTCAAAAAGATGTCTAAGCAACATGCTAAGGCGCGCAATCCTGTAACAAAAGGCACAACACTCTGGAACAGTTACACCCGCGGGGAACTGTAGAGGCCCACCCCAAGGCGTAAGACCCGGGACAATAGGGCACGAGCACAATCTCAAATAAACGCCTGTACTCTGCAGACGGACCATCGCTAACATTATCTGGAAGCGAAAACATGCTGCAACCACGGGGGGGGGGGGGTAACTGGGTTACCCGCATGTGTAGAAGTATGAATTGGAAGGGAACTCGCCTCTTGGGAGGACAGGGCCCCCAGAGGTGGATGGCTCAGCAGTCCCCTGATTCCCCGAGCACGAGGAACCAGGCGTTCTTATATGGCATTCGGAACAAAACTGGTCGACATGTGTCAACAAGGCCAAACCGGAGTCATCACCGGACACAGAATCTGAAATCAAAATAGTCTCGGTATCAGAATCCTCCGTAACAATCTGAAACGAGCTCAGTCTCGGCATCAGAATCCTCCATAACTGGATAAAGGAAATATCAATATGGACTAAATATGAAAACAAAAACGGCACCTGACACCCACAATGGCTGGGGCACTCACCACCTCCTATGACCAGACCCCTGCAGACTAGAATATTTCCTTCGCAACACGGTAAGGAATGCGGAAATGGGGAACGGAACGTAGCCAGGCACGAACACAAGGTATACCGAACAGTCCAAAAAAAGCGCGCCCAACCAAAAGGCTGTGTCACTTCCAAAGGCTTCAAAGTTCCAACCACGAGCCTATAAACCTCACACATAAGCAGGTTGAATCACATAACACACATGATTATAAACCCCCCTGTTCAATAACCCCCCCCCCCCCAGGAGATATTAACCCTCGATTCCAAGATACTAACAGAGACTCACTGAGACCCTTATGTCATATAGGTAGACCCGCAAAGGTGTGGTAGCCTCTCGGGAAAACATTCATATTACAGTACATTGACGATAAAGTAAAATGAAACAATCTTACCGGAATCTACGCCGTGGAACAGGAACACGGCCTTTCAAGAGTGACGAATAGTGGCATCGCTTACGCCATGAACTTGAGAGAAGAAAGCAGGCAGCGGAGCGAAGTTAGACAACGCTGATTGCTTGAGGAGCTGTTAATATGAGTCGGGATAGTTTCACAGAAAGACTCTCCCTGCATCTCCGGACTCCATAAGAGACAAAAAACTAAAATTAAAAATTCTGACACGTCTCTGCCAACCTCCTGGGACGAAAGGCAAAGAATGACTGGGGGATGAGTGGAGTGGGAGGAGTATTAAAGCCTTTAGCTGGGGTGTCTGCCTCCTCTTGGTGGCCAGGTTCTTAATTCCCAAAAGTAATGAATGCAGCTGTGGACTCTTTCCATTTAAGAAGAAAATCCTAACTTACAATTAAAATAAAAAATCCTAACAGTATAAGATTAAATTAAAATCTAAAAAAAAAAAAAAAAAAAAAAAAAAAAAAGTATACTTCCCAGATAAATTCCTTTCCTTCCGGATAGGGAGAGTCCATGGCTTCATTCCTTACTGTTGGGAAATACAACACCTGGCCACCAGGAGGAGGCAAAGACACCCCAGCCAAAGGCTTAAATATCCCTCCCACTTCCTCATTACGCCAGTCATTCTGCCGAGGGAACAAGGAAAAGTAGGAGAAACATTAGGGTATAAATGGTGCCAGAAGAATAAAATAAATAGGGGACCACCCATAGACAAGAAAAAAACATGTATTTGTATGACGTACAAATACGTGTATTTGCTAATACCCTGTGGGATATGCGAGTGCCAATGTATTGTGTCTTTACTTACCTTATCAGCGCTCACTCTACCACTGCAAATAACTGCATCTAGTACAGAGCCCATCCAGTGCTGTGTAAGGGAGTAGATTGACGACCCAACAGGAGGAGATGAAAACGACCAGTCCGTGTTACAGGCTTGTGACTAACTCCTTCACTGGGAGTAATTCTGTCACTACCCAATACTCCAATCTCCCCATTATCTTTAAGCAGCAGCTGTCTGAGGGGAAAATGGGCCTCACATCAGTGTGAGGTCCCTGTACCGGGGAGGCAAAGATAAGACTAGTATACCGGAGAGGCCAGAGGAATTATGTACTCTTGGAGTTTTGGGAATCTTTGCCTCCTCCTACTGGCCAGGAGTTGAAGCCCAGAAGTAATGGATCGCAGACTCACACTACCTTATGAAAGAAACATTTTTTTATTTATTTTTTTAAACACCTAGGTCATGAACCACAACTCAAATGGAATAATGTAGGTTATTACCTGGTTCAGCCAATCAGGAGGGGAGTTACAAAAGGTCTTGCTACGTGGAGTTCTCATTTCCAGATTCCATTTTCGTAACATGTCTGGCCTCCTTCAGGCAGAGGTAAATTTCTTCCTGTGGGTCATAATAGTAGAATTTTCGGAGGTAAGAGATGAGGGGTCTGAAGAGAAAGAAAAACAAAAAAGGATTATAAAGATCAGAATTTAAAGGCAGAAACAGAGAACACGGGATAAACCACACATACCTAAATATAAACATTTCCAGGGGTGAACAATGCTAAATAGGTCTTTTGAGACGATACTAAAAATTGGTATTTATTCTACATTAGCATGTACAGTATATTATATTTAACAGAAATATAGTAAAACACAGCAACAACATTACGGTTTTACATCCTGGAAGGAAAGCTGCTTCAAATGGGTCGAAAATACAAAAAGCAAAATAAGGGACAGAAGGAAAATCATATCCTTCTCAATACAGCTGAATAGCATAACCTCTGGCAATACATGTGTGTTTTGATGATAATTTACAAAGACATAGTAAGACATTTAAAAATTATTATTACACAATCTGTTTTTAGTTAAAGTGCAGAATAACCTTATTCATGTCATGCACAAATACTACAGTTATAATAAAACATTTCAAACTTTAAAGGGAAATTAAACCTAAAATGTTATCTTGTGATCCAGACAGAGCATACAATTTAAAAACAGAATTTATGCTTACCTGATAAATTACTTTCTCCAACGGTGTGTCCGGTCCACGGCGTCATCCATAACTTGTGGGAATATTCTCTTCCCCAACAGGAAATGGCAAAGAGCACAGCAAAAGCTGTCCATATAGTCCCTCCTAGGCTCCGCCCACCCCAGTCATTCGACCGACGGACAGGAGAAAAAAACAGGAGAAACCATAAGGTGCCGTGGTGACTGTAGTTAAAGAAAGAAATTCATCAAACCTGATTAAAAAACCAGGGCGGGCCGTGGACCGGACACACCGTTGGAGAAAGTAATTTATCAGGTAAGCATAAATTCTGTTTTCTCCAACATTGGTGTGTCCGGTCCACGGCGTCGATAACTTGTGGGAACCAATACCAAAGCTTTAGGACACGGATGAAGGGAGGGAGCCAATCAGGTTACCTAAACAGAAGGCACCACGGCTTGCAAAACCTTTCTCCCAAAAATAGCCTCCGAGGAAGCAAAAGTATCAAAATTGTAGAATTTGGCAAAAGTGTGCAGGGAAGACCAAGTCGCTGCCTTACATATCTGATCAACAGAAGCCTCGTTCTTGAAGGTCCATGTGGAAGCCACAGCCCTAGTAGAGTGAGCTGTGATGCGTTCAGGAGGCTGCCGTCCGGCAGTCTCGTAAGTCAATCGGATGATGCTTTTCAGCCAAAAGGAAAGAGAGATAGCAGTAGCTTTTTGACCTCTCCTCTTGCCAGAATAGACGACAAAAAGAGAAGATGTTTGTCTGAAATCCTTTGTTGCTTCTAAATAAAACTTTAAAGCACGAACTACATCTAAATTGTGTAACAAACGTTCCGTCTTTGAAACTGGATTCGGACACAAAGAAGGCACAACTATTTCCTGGTTAATATTCTTGTTGGAAACAACCTTTGGAAGGAAACCAGGTTTAGTACGCAAAACAACCTTATCTGAATGGAACACCAGATAGGGCGGATTACACTGCAGAGCAGATAACTCAGAAACTCTTCTAGCAGAAGAAATAGCAACCAAAAACAGAACTTTCCAAGATAACATCTTGATATCTATGGAATGTAGAGGTTCAAACGGAACCCCTTGAAGAACTGAAAGAACTAAATTCAGACTCCAGGGAGGAGTCAAAGGTCTGTAAACAGGCTTGATCCTGACCAAAGCCTGAACAAAAGCTTGAACATCAGGCACAGCTGCCAGTCGTTTGTGTAACAAGACAGATAAAGCAGAAATCTGTCCCTTTAGAGAACTCGCTGATAATCCCTTATCCAAACCTTCTTGGAGAAAGGAAAGGATCCTAGGAATCTTGATCTTGCTCCATGAGAATCCCTTGGATTCACACCAACAGATATATCTTTTCCATATTTTATGGTAAATTTTTCTAGTTACAGGTTTTCTGGCTTGTACCAGAGTATCTATTACAGAATCCGAAAACCCACGCTTAGATAAAATCAAGCGTTCAATTTCCAAGCCGTTAGCTGGAGGGAAACTAGATTTGGATGTTCGAATGGACCTTGTACTAGAAGATCCTGTCTCAAAAGGTAGCTTCCATGGTGGAGCCGATGACATATTCACCAGGTCTGCATACCAAGTCCTGCGTGGCCACGCAGGAGCTATCAAGATCACCGAGGCCCTCTCCTGCTTGATCCTGGCTACCAGCCTGGGAATGAGAGGAAACAGTGGAAACACATAAGCTAGGTTGAAGGTCCAAGGCGCTACTAATGCATCCACTAGAGTCGCCTTGGGATCCCTGGATCTGGACCCGTAGCAAGGAACCTTGAAGTTCTGACGAGACGCCATCAGATCCATGTCTGGAATGCCCCATAATTGAATCAACTGGGCAAATATCTCCGGGTGGAGTTCCCACTCCCCCGGATGGAATGTCTGACGACTCAGATAATCCGCCTCCCAGTTTTCCACTCCTGGGATGTGGATCGCAGATAGGTGGCAGGAGTGATCCTCCGCCCATTTTATGATTTTGGTCACTTCTCTCATCGCCAGGGAACTCCTTGTTCCCCCCTGATGGTTGATGTAAGCAACAGTCGTCATGTTGTCTGATTGGAATCTTATGAATCTGGCCTTTGCTAGTTGAGGCCAAGCCCTGAGAGTATTGAATATCGCTCTCAGTTCCAGAATGTTTATCGAAAGAAGAGACTCTTCCCGAGACCATAGCCCCCCTGAGCTTTCAGGGAGTCCCAGACCGCGCCCCAGCCCACTAGACTGGCGTTGGTCGTGACGATGACCCACTCTGGTCTGCGGAAGCTCATTCCCTGGGACAGGTGGTCCTGGGTTAGCCACCAACGGAGTGAGTCTCTGGTCTTCTGATCTACTTGAATCACTGGAGACAAGTCTGTATAGTCCCCATTCCACTGTTTCAGCATGCACAGTTGTAATGGTCTTAGATGGATTCGCGCAAAAGGAACTATGTCCATTTCTGCAACCATCAACCCTACTACTTCCATGCACTGAGCTATGGAAGGTCGTGGAACAGAGTGAAGAACTTGACAAGCGTTTAGAAGTTTTGACTTTCTGACATCTGTCAGGAAAATCTTCATTTCTAAAGAATCTATTATTGTCCCCAAGAAAGGAACTCTTGTCGACGGAGACAGGGAACTTTTTTCTATGTTCACTTTCCATCCGTGAGATCTGAGAAAGGCCAGAACGATGTCTGTGTGAGCCTTTGCCTTTGAAAGAGATGACGCTTGTATCAGAATGTCGTCCAAGTAAGGTGCCACTGCAATGCCCCTTGGTCTTAGAACCGCTAGAAGGGACCCGAGTACCTTTGTGAAAATCCTTAGAGCAGTGGCTAGCCCGAATGGGAGAGCCACAAACTGGTAATGTTTGTCCAGAAAGGCGAACCTTAGGAACTGATGATGATCTTTGTGGATAGGAATATGTAGATACGCATCCTTTAGATCCACGGTAGTCATAAATTGACCCTCGTGGATTGTAGGTAAAATCGTTCGAATAGTTTCCATTTTGAACGATGGCACTCTGAGAAATTTGTTTAGGATCTTTAAATCCAGAATTGGTCTGAAAGTTCCCTCTTTTTTGGGAACTACAAACAGATTTGAGTAAAACCCCATTCCTTGTTCCACGGTTGGAACTGGGTGTATCACTCACATTGTGTAGAAGACCTGTTAAAAATGGAAGAATGCCTGTCTCTTTATTTGGTTTGAAGATAAGTGAGACATGTGGAACCTTCCCATTGGGGGTAGTTCCTTGAATTCTAGAAGATAACCCTGAGAAACTATTTCTAGTGCCCAGGGATCCTGAACATCTCTTGCCCAAGCCTGAGCGAAGAGAGAGAGTCTGTCCCCTACTAGATCCGGTCCCGGATCGGGGGCTACTCCTTCATGCTGTTTTGGTAGCAGCAGCAGGCTTCTTGGCCTGCTTACCCTTGTTCCAGCCTTGCATCGGTTTCCAAGCTGGTTTGGTTTGTGAAGCATTACCCTCTTGTCTAGAGGCTGCAGAGTTGGAGGCCGGTCCGTTCCTGAAATTGCGAAAGGAACGAAAATTAGACTTATTCTTGGCCTTGAAAGGCCTATCTTGTGGGAGGGCGTGGCCCTTGCCCCCAGTGATGTCTGAGATAATCTCTTTCAATTCTGGCCCAAAAAGGGGTTTACCCTTGAAAGGGATATTAAGCAATTTTGTCTTGGAAGATACATCCGCTGACCAAGACTTTAGCCAGAGCGCTCTGTGCGCCACAATTGCAAACCCTGAATTTTTCGCCGCTAATCTAGCCAACTGCAAAGCGGCATCTAAAATAAAAGAATTAGCTAACTTAAGTGCGTGAATTCTGTCCATAACCTCCTCATACGGAGTCTCTCTACTGAGCGACTTTTCTAGTTCCTCGAACCAGAACCACGCTGCTGTAGTGACAGGAATAATGCACGAAATAGGTTGCAGGAGGTAACCTTGCTGTACAAAAATCTTTTTAAGCAAACCCTCCAATTTTTTATCCATAGGATCTTTAAAAGCACAATTATCCTCGATAGGAATAGTAGTGCGCTTGGCTAGTGTAGAAACTGCCCCCTCGACCTTAGGGACTGTCTGCCATAAGTCCTTTCTGGGGTCGACCATAGGAAATAATTTCTTAAATATAGGAGGGGGGACAAAAGGTATGCCACTCCTTATTCACTATGTCCGCCACCCGCTTGGGTATAGGAAAAGCGTCGGGGTGCACCGGAACCTCTAGGAACTTGTCCATCTTGCACAATTTTTCTGGAATGACCAGGTTGTCACAATCATCCAGAGTAGATAGCACCTCCTTAAGCAGTGCGCGGAGATGCTCTAATTTAAATGTCACAACATCATGTTCTGCCTGCTGAGAAATTCTACCTGAATCAGAAATTTCCCCATCTGACAAAACCTCCCTCATGGCCACTTCAGATTGGTGTGAGGGTATGACAGAGCAATTATCATCAGCGCCCTCCTGCTCTACAGTGTTTAAAACAGAGCAATCGCGCTTTCTCTGAAATGCAGGCATTTTGGATAAAATATTTGCTATGGAGTTATCCATTACTGCCGTCAATTGTTGCATAGTAACAAGCATTGGCGCGCTAGAAGTACTAGGGGTCTCCTGCGTGGGCAAAACTGGTGTAGACACAGAAGGAGATGATGTAGAACTATGTCTACTCCCTTCATCTGATGAATCATCTTGGGCAACTTTACAATCTGTGGCAGTACTGTCCTTACTTTGTTTGGACGCTATGGCACAATTATCACACAATTTTGAAGGGGGAGACACATTGGCTTCCATACATACAGAACATAGTTTATCTGAAGGCACAGACATGTTAAACAGGCTTAAACTTGTCAATAAAGTACAAAAACCGTTTTAAAACAAAACCGTTACTGTCTATTTAAATTTTAAACAGGGCACACTTTATTACTGAATATGTGAAAAACTATGAAGGAATTGTTCAAACTTAACCAAATTTTCACCACAGTGTCTTAAAGCATTCAAAGCATTGCACCCCAAATTTCAGACCTTTAACCCTTAAAATGAGGAAACCGGAGCCGGTTACAGTTTTAACCCCTCTACAGTCCCAGCTACAGCCTTTGCTGCGACTTTACCAAACCCAGGGGGGTATACGATACCAAATGAAGCCTTCTAGGAACCTTTTCAACTACTTTCAGACCCACACACATGCAGCTGCATGTCCTGCTCTCAAAAGTAACTGCGCAGTAATGGCGCGAAAATGAGGCTCTGCCTACTACAGAGAAGGCCCTTCCTGACTGGGAAGGTGTCTAAACCAGTGCTTGACGTAAAAAAACGTTCCCCAAAGTTTATAAAGTGTGAATTTCAACATCAAGCTGTATAAAATGCCCAAATAAAGCAATCGATCTAGCCCATAAAAGTGTCTACCAGTTTTATAGCCCATATTAAGCCCTTTATTCTGTTTGAGACTAAGAAAATGGCTTACCGGTCCCCATGAGGGGAAATGACAGCCTTCCAGCATTACACAGTCTTGTTAGAAATATGGCTAGTCATACCTTAAGCAGAAAAGTCTGCCAACTGTTTCCCCCAACTGAAGTTATCTCATCTCAACAGTCCTATGTGGAAACAGCAAACGATTTTAGTTACTGCTGCTAAAATCATATTCCTCTCACAAACAGAACTCTTCATCTTTTTCTGTTTCAGAGTAAATAGTACATACCAGCACTATTTTAAAATAAACTCTTGATAGTAGAATAAAAAAAAAACTACAACTAAACACCACATACTCTTCACCATCTCCGTGGAGATGTTGCTTGTTCAGCGGCAAAGAGAATGACTGGGGTGGGCGGAGCCTAGGAGGGACTATATGGACAGCTTTTGCTGTGCTCTTTGCCATTTCCTGTTGGGGAAGAGAATATTCCCACAAGTTATGGATGACGCCGTGGACCGGACACACCAATGTTGGAGAAAAAGTTTCCAATTTACTTCTGTTATCAAATTTGCTTTGTTCTAATTGTATTCTTTGTTGAAGAGATAACTAGGGTAGGTATCTGGATCACTACATGGTAGGAAAAAGGGCTGCCATCTAGTGCTCTTGTAAATGGATAAAGTGCTCTCTTCAGAAAATTATAAAGTAGCTGGGTGGGGACAGTATAATACTTTCTAATATTAACATTATTATAACATTTTCTGCTATTGAAAGCAAATTAAATTGCGTAATTTAATTTTTTAATGATAATTTGAGCAACAAACATTAAAACATTTAATATAAGCTCCATTGCAGCATATGTTTTGAAGAATTGCTGCCATATAGTGTTCAAGACATTGGCTCCTGAGCTTAGGTCCCTGCTTTTCAACAAACGAGAACAAAAAAAACAAAAAACTTGATAATAGAAGTAAATTAGAAATTTTGCATGCTCTATCTGAATCACAAAAAAAAAGGTTTGTGTTTCATAGCCCTTTAAACATAAAGGGTATGAGTGGAGCAGTAATTACCGCTCCTGCTCGCACGCTAACTCAGCTTAACTTCTGTTCTTTGTGTGTGTTTGGTAGCGTGTGCATTAAAAGATGAAACTAAATATTTAAAAACGACTGCGCACTAACCTGACGCGCGCAAAAAGCAGAAGCTAGAATAATTGCTACCTCGTTAATTTACTCTCCCACTTACTCTTCAATGGAGAGAGAAAAGTGGAAAAAAAACTTAACGCACATACTCGCCTGCTAACCCGAATCGCCATAAGCCCTCTACTCTAACCACCCCTAATCCACTGCATAGCCCATCACAAAGTCCCCACTACACAATTATCCGTAAACCGCCACAACAGCCATTGCAAAGTAACATACTTCACTATTAACCCCTAAACCGCCACAACCTCCAATCGCAAAGTAAACCACTAACATCTAACCACCCTAAGTCACCCCAAAACAGACTAACCTTAAAGGGACATTAAACCCAAACATTTTATTTCATGATTCAGCTATAGGATACCATTTTTAAAATGTTTCCAAGTTACTTCTATTATCAATTTATCTTCACTCATGTTATTCTTTGTTGAAGAGATACCTAGGTAGGTAGCGTGCACATGCCTGAAGCACTACACAACAGGAAATAGTGCTGCCATCTAGTGCCCCTGCTAATGTAAAACATTGATGCAAAACTGCTGCTATGTAGTGCTGCAGACACATGCACACTCTTAAGCTTACATTTCTGCTTTTCCACAAAGGATAAACAAGAAAACTAAGAAAATTTGATAATAGAAGTAAATTAGAAAGTTGTTTAAAATGTTAAACAAAACAAACAAAAAACACCTGAAAAAGAAAAAATAAAATTACTTAAAAAACAAACAAACAAAACCCTAACATTGCTACCCCCCACCCCCCAAAAAAAACCCACCCTAACATTATTACATCTATTACTCTTGTGGATAGGCACGGAGGCAGAACTACTGGAGAAATTCAATGAGTTGAAAATACAACATACGTCCCTCCAATTCAAGATCCAGTTTCATCCAAGGGAGATAGAATTTCTGAATTTAAGGATTATTAAAAAATGAGGATAAATTGGATACAACCGTCTGTAGAAAGCCCACTGATAATAACTCACTTCTGTAAGCCTCAAGCTGTCACTCACCAACCCTTAAAAGGGCACTTCATAAGTCAATAACACAGTAGAAGAAGCAGCAACGATACAACTACAGGAGATGCAGACACGTTTCAGTCTTAGGAGCTATCATAATGCAGTATAACGGAAGGAAATTAATGCTTTACTGAAAGATCCAAGAGAACCTTGGAGTTAAACACATGACCTTTTTTAACTAAAATATGCAGTGGATAAAAAATAGTTCTCTAGAATATTGCATCAATGTTGGCATACGTTAGAGGTGGATGAGACCCTGTAATGGAATGATTGTCAGTCGATTTTTCCCACCACCATCCAAGACATTGAAAAATATATTTTTTTTAAACACAGGATGACTTGTACTACTGATGATGATGATGTATGTTTCTATTTCTTTTTGTTTTTCTCTTTTCACCGCTTCTCTTTTTTCTTATTTGGCCTTTCAATGATTGATCCTTTATCTTAGCTGCTAATCTTTTTCATGACCAGTAACTAAAGGGATTCTGCTTTAAAGTATTAAAGGACCAGTCAACACAGTAGATTTGCATAATCAACAAATGCAAGATAACAAGACAATGCAATAGCACTTAGTCTGAACTTCAAATGAGTAGATTTTTTTTCTGACAATTTTAAAATTATGTATTTTTCCACTCCCCCTGTACCATGTGACAGCAATCCGCCAATCACAAATGCATACACGTACCATGTGACAGCAATCCGCCATTCACAAATGCATACACACTTTTTCTTGCACATGCTCACTCAGTAGGAGCTGGTGACTCAAAAAGTTTAAATATAAAAAGACTGTGCACATTTTGTTAATAGAAGTAAATTGGAAAGTTGTTTAAAAGGGTATGTTCTATCTGAATAATGAAAGTTTAATTTTGATTGAGTGTCCCTTTAATATTGTAGCAAATAGATGGGTTATTTTGCCACTGAATCTATACTGTTCTTATATAGAGTCTATTATTATTATTATTATATGAGTTTACAGAGTAGGACTCTAATTAGTTTAAAAAAAAAAAAAAAAAAAAAAAAAAAAAAAAAAGGGAAAAGGGATATGTAGTAGGAATAGCTCACGGTGTGCTTTATACTAGGAGTCTAATATACAGTTTCAGTCAGGAACTGAAAGTCTAGAAATGTATGTAATGCCGGATTCGATTTTTAATTCTACATAGGATGATAGAGATCTTTAATAGTAGACTGGTGTTTAGATTCATTGGATTAAATACTACAATTTTAGTATTTTTTGTTTTAGTAAACACGGCTGGTCGCTAGGCAATGGGTGGTGTCTTGTTATGATGCACACACTAAGGCTGGGAAAGAGCTGGAAGTCACAGACAAGGTTAGGACACAGACATGTTTGTGTAAGTACATTGGAGTACATTAGGGGGTTATTTGAGCACTGTTTGTACATTTTGTGATCTGAAGACAAGCAATACCCTGAAACATCATTAAACACAATTGGATATAAAGACCAGAGAGTGCTGTCTTTTTTCAGAGGAATATTTTTTCCTGCTGAAAGTTCCTTTATTTGTCTGCAGTGTTTGCCGTGCTGAGCGCCTCAGGCAGCCCACAGCAGGATATTTTATCACTGAGGTGATTTTAGCTATCCAGCATAAAGCCAGCTGGCCTGCACGGCTATTGGCTAAGAGGTGGAAACGTCAACTCACTTAAAAAAAGTGTTCTGCTGTCGGCTGCCTGAGGAGCTCAGCGCGGGGAACGCTTCAGACAAATAAAGGAACTTTCAGCATTAAATATTTCATACTTAATGACTGAAAGTCTTCTTTATTTGTTCCACTGGTAAATCCTAGCGTTTCAAAAACACTAGGATTTACTATCACTTTAATTTTCTTTAAGCGGTCTGCTCATTAAAAAGAAACTGTTCCCGGGAGCCAGCCATGGTAAAAAATGGCCGCAAGACAGTGCTCCAATGCATAGAGTACTTCCATAGCAGATCCTGCTGACCCTGTCGCTCACATCGAGACCAAAACGGAGTAACATGCTCCATAAACACCACCAAAACCCGATGCCTTAAAAAAAATGGAGAAAGTCACCTCAGTCCAGCGCTATAACATGAGCGACGGAAACGATGCTCCACCAGCATACCGCATCACATGACCTGGGCCTCACTGGAAATAAAACCGCACTGACTCTGCCGAACGGCTAGCTCTAACACAACACCACACGGCAGTAAAGGTAATTAGATACCCAGCCTGTAATTATACGGTAGATAAAAGCCATTACCACACAGCGGCTTAAACACCCTCTTGGCCAGTCACTAAACGGCAGCTTAAAGCTGTCGCATTGCACAAAATTGTACGCTGGGCCAGACAACAGGTATTAGGCTTTTTATTAAGCAGCTGATAAATAGCAGACGTGCAGTAACCGCCGCAAAACAGATAGTAAGGCTATATAGCATATACAAGGCTCAGGCGGTAATCTAGTACTGCAACACAGTATTGCATATCGCAGATCACCACTGTGTAACCAACTCAGCATGATGCTCACAAAACAACTATGAGTGGGGTGAATGGACATTAACTCAGATTCCACCACTGCCTTATCTTGCTGCATAAGGCCTACTACATGTAGTTCTCCACCACAGGCCTAAATTGTCTTCCACACTTTACATTTTGACACTGACAAGAAAGCCACATATATTCCAGCTATACACCAATACAGAAGTATACAATGTCATCCAGGAGATTAGCCAGACAAGAAAAATCAACTAAAGGGCAGTCTACGTCTAACAAAGTTGAATAACTTTTTTAAAGTACTAGAAATGCCTGAGCCAGATCATCCTAATACACAAGAACAAGAAATGTCCCTGGACACAGATGCCAGCACCTCACTACAACAAGACAATGTTCCACTTACCAAAGCAGATATAGAAAACCTGCCAACTAAGGCAGACTACAGTGGGAAAGATGATCAAAGAGGGACTGGCAGATGTTTTAAAAAAAAAAAAAAAAAAAAAAAAAGACTACTTAGAAGAAAATGTAGAGCAAATCAATAATAGTGACTTACAAAACCGTGCTGCAGCCACGCATGAAACCATGCTAAACCAGATGCAACTTCATATAGAAGACCTCGACAACAGAGGACGCAGAAGCAATATTAGAATTAGAGGCATATCAGAAATGATAACATTGCATCAAATACCACAACACCTTCAAGGCCTCTTTAAATTTCTTCTACAAACTACAAATAATACTATCCTACCCCTGGAATGAGCCCACAGAGCACAAACCACCCAGGGATATCATCCTGAAATTTCAACTTTTTTTAGACAAAGAAAAAATCACGAGTGCCTCAAGAAAACTCAGTCAAATAACATATGAAGGTGATAGCCTTCAAATCTTCGCAGACTTAAAGGGACACTGAACCCACATTTTTTTCTTTCGTGATTCAGATTGAGCAGCAATTTTAAGCAACTTTCTAATTTACTCCTATTATCAATTTTTCTTCGCTCTCTTGCTATCTTTATTTGAAAAGGGCATCTAAGTTGGGTTTTTTTCAGCACTCTGGACAGCAGTTTTTTTAATGGGGGATGAATTTATCCATCAATCAGCAAGGACAACCCAGGTTGTTCACCAAAAATGGGCCGGCATCTAAACTTACATTCTGGCATTTCAAATAAAGATACCAAGAGAATGAAGAAAATTAAATAGGAGTAAATTAAAAAGTTGCTTAAAATTGCATGCTCTATCTGAATCACGAAAAAAAAATTTGGGTTCAGTGTCCCTTTAAGCCCGATAACGTAGGATAAACGTAGAGTGGCTAAATATCTCACTACTTATCTACAAGACCTCAAGATCCTCTACAGATGGGGATTCCCATTCTATATTAAAGTCATCACAGGATCTCAAGTAGTCATATATAGAACACAGGAAGACTTAGAGCCTTTCTGCAAACTCAACATATCACAACTAAAACCACCTTCACTGAACCAATCTACAGCTACAAGAGAGCATTTAATGTCAAGTGACCAGAAACCAGAGGATGAGCTGGACAAAAGTCAACAGGAAAAAAGTCCAACTTTGCTTCCAGCTCCTCATCGGCCATCCCTGATCCACCGTGACACACTTTGCATCCTAGCAAGTAGAGACGAACCTTTCAATTTCTTCTTCGCCTACAATTAATGAGGCAAACCACATCAAACATCTGTCGACGCCATCATTTAGAGTCTGAATGGAGTAAGTATTCTTTCACATTAAACGTCTCTAAACGTTTATCACCTGAAATTATAACCAACAGACTAGAGCGTCAGCTCGCAAACAACCTTTAGGGATCTACAATTTTAAAGGTTTAACATAAAAAAAGGAAGTACCCTTTACTCAATAGTTTACAATTAGGTGTGAACTAAGAATTCCCCCCCTCAATGTTAATAAGGATTTTAATATTGATGCTGATGTTAATGTTATTGTTACTAATAATACCAATAATGTTGTATTTTATATTGATATATGCAATTATATTGGAATTCTAGATTTTATGTATTGTTATCTGTTAAGTTATTGTTCTATGTTAATGTCCCACTTGCTAATATCACACTCCACATTACTCATGGTATAAGAGTCTTCTACAACTACTCCGCTTAACACCCCTAAATAATGGATTCATGAAAATTCAAAATTACAACACAAAACACTAAGGGTTTAAATTCCCCAACGAAGAGGTCAGAAGCTCTTAACTGGTTCCATAAACAAAAGAGTGAAATTATCTTTTTACAAGAAAGCCACTTTCTTAAAAACTCCGAACCGAGGCTTACCTCTAAACACTATCTGACGGGTTATCTTAATTCACTTGCAGACAGGAAAATAAACGGGTAGGCATACTATTCCACAAATCACTTGAACTTCCCTTCAATTTGTTTTCCGAACACACTGATAAAAATGGGAGGTACTTGGATCTTAGTTGGAGAACTTTTTAACAAACCAATCATGGTGGTAAATATATATGCCCCTAACACAGGGCAAGCACATTTTTTTTTTAAAATATAACCAAAGAACTGGTGGGGGTAGCTAAAGGAACAATTATTTTTGCAGGAGATTTTAATGTTGCGCTCAACCCCACACTAGACCACTCTGAAGAGAAAAAGCTCACACCCCCTTAAAACAATTATGCAATGTCTGCGCTCCATAACTTCTAGATACACTACATTTTTTTGATTTGGGGACACAATGATCAAAATAATATTTCACCTATATTCTGCTCCTATGGCAAAAGTTAGAGTAAATGGAGTCCTGTCTAAAAGCTTCCCAATATTAAATGGTACCAGGCAAGGATGCCCGCTATCTCCTCTACTATTCGTTCTGACGATGGAAGCCTTAGCATCCCATATCAGACGCAACCCAGATATCACTGGGATTACAGTAGGACCAAATGAATACAAAATATCAATGTTTGCTGATGTCTTACTCTCATTGGCTTCCCTTATTACATCTCCATCTCCTCTTTTAGAGGAGTTCAATGTCTTTAGTGGCCTGTCAAATTTCTTGATCAACAAGCAGAAATCTGAAATCCTCAACATATCCCTGAATTTAAACGACTCCAGAGCATATGCCCATATAAATCACAACTCCATAAATTAAAATACTTGGGAACTACATTCAAATTGACCTACAGGACTTACTTTTACCAGCTAGAATCTACCCTGCAAAACCTACTAGCCTAAGCTCGGGTCGAGTATCCCCCACGCTCGGTTTCAAAATGGCGCCGCCCAGCAGAGTCCTTCTGCGATTATGCTTGCATGACTCCTGAGACACATCAGGTAGAGCATAAGGAGAGACCAAGGGGACACCCACTGTGGACACAGTTATGGAACCCAACGTTCGTGGTTCACGGTTCCACCAATAAAACTAGGGAAGAAGAAGGACCCCTGACAGTTATTGAGGAGGGGTTGGTAGGTGTCACAATGGCTGGGTCTGAATTGCAGCGTGACTCTGGCAATTATTCTCCACACTAACAGCCACTAGAGACCACAATCTCCCGAGCTGTATATCAGTCACACAGCAAAAACATAATTTATGCTTACCTGATAAATTCCTTTCTCCTGTAGTGTAGTCAGTCCACGGGTCATCCATTACTTATGGAATATATCTCTTCCTAACAGGAAACTGCAAGAGAATTACCCAGCAGAGCTGCTATATAGCTCCTCCCCTCACATATCATACTCAGTCATTCGACCAAAGCAGACGAGAAAGGAGGAACCATAGGGTACAGTGGTGACTGGAGTTTAATTAAAATTTAGACCTGCCGTAAAAACAGGGCGGGCCGTGGACTGACTACACTACAGGAGAAAGGAATTTATCAGGTAAGCATAAATTATGTTTTCTCCTGTTAAGTGTAGTCAGTCCACGGGTCATCCATTACTTATGGAATACCAATACCAAAGCTAAAGTACACGGATGAAGGGAGGGACAAGGCAGGAACATTAAACAGAAGGAACCACTGCCTGAAGTACCTTTCTCCCAAAAATAGCCTCCGACGAAGCAAAAGTGTCAAATTTGTAAAATTTTGAAAAAGTGTGAAGCGCAGACCAAGTCGCAGCCTTGCAAATCTGTTCAACAGAGGCCTCATTTTTAAAGGCCCAGGTGGAAGCCACAGCTCTAGTAGAATGAGCTGTAATCCTTTCAGGAGGCTGCTGTCCAGCAGTCTCATAGGCTAAGCGTATTATGCTACGAAGCCAAAAAGAGAGAGAGGTAGCCGAAGCCTTTTGACCTCTCCTCTGTCCAGAGTAAACGACAAACAGGGAAGAAGTTTGACGAAAATCCTTAGTTGCCTGCAAATAGAATTTCAGGGCACGGACTACGTCCAGATTATGCAAAAGTCGTTCCTTCTTTGAAGAAGGGTTAGGACACAGAGATGGAACAACAATCTCTTGATTGATATTCCTGTTAGTAACTACCTTAGGTAAGAACCCAGGTTTAGTACGCAGGACTACCTTGTCTGAATGAAAAATCAGATAAGGAGAATCACAATGTAAGGCAGATAACTCAGAGACTCTTCGAGCCGAGGAAATAGCCATCAAAAACAGAACTTTCCAAGATAACAGCTTGATATCAATGGAATGAAGGGGTTCAAATGGAACGCCTTGAAGAACATTAAGAACTAAGTTTAAGCTCCACGGCGGAGTAACAGACTTAAACACAGGCTTAATCCTAGTTAAAGCCTGACAGAAAGCCTGAACGTCTGGAACTTCAGCCAGACGTTTGTGTAGAAGAATAGACAGAGCAGAAATCTGTCCCTTTAACGAACTAGTAGATAAGCCCTTTTCTAAACCCTCTTGTAGAAAGGACAATATCCTAGGAATCCTAACCTTACTCCATGAGAAACTCTTGGATTCGCACCAATGTAAATATTTACGCCATATCTTATGGTAAATGTTTCTGGTAACAGGCTTCCTAGCCTGTATTAAGGTATCAATAACCGACTCCGAGAAGCCACGCTTTGATAGAATCAAGCGTTCAATCTCCATGCAGTCAGCCTCAGAGAAATTAGATTTGGATGTTTGAAAGGACCCTGAATTAGAAGGTCCTGTCTCAGAGGCAGAGACCACGGTGGACAGGACGACATGTCCACTAGGTCTGCATACCAGGTCCTGCGTGGCCACGCAGGCGCTATCAGAATCACCAAAGCTCTCTCCTGTTTGATCTTGGCAATCAAACGAGGAAGCATCGGGAATGGTGGAAACACATAAGCCATGTTGAAGACCCAAGGGGCTGTCAGAGCATCTATCAGCACCGCTCCCTCTTTCTTGGGAACCACAAATAGGTTTGAATAGAATCCCTGCCCGTGTTCCGTCCGCGGAACTGGGTGGATTACCCCCATTAGTAAGAGGTCTTGTACACAGCGTAGAAACGCCTCTTTCTTTATTTGGTTTGCTGATAACCTTGAAAGATGAAATCTCCCCCGTGGAGGAGAAGTTTTGAAGTCCAGGAGATATCCCTGAGATATGATCTCCAACGCCCAGGGATCCTAGACATCTCTTGCCCAAGCCTGGGCGAAGAGAGAAAGTCTGCCCCCCACTAGATCCGTTTCCGGATAGGGGGCCCTCTCTTCATGCTGTTTTGGGGGCAGCAGCAGGTTTCTTGGCCTGCTTGCCCCTGTTCCAGGACTGGTTAACTTTCCAGCCCTGTCTGTAACGAGCAACAGCTCCTTCCTGTTTTGGAGCGGAGGAAGTTGATGCTGCTCCTGCCTTGAAGTTACGAAAGGCACGAAAATTAGACTGTTTGGCCTTTGATTTGGCCCTGTCCTGAGGTAGAGCATGGCCCTTACCTCCCGTAATGTCAGCAATAATTTCTTTCAAGCCGGGCCCGAATAAGGTCTGCCCTTTGAAAGGAATATTAAGCAATTTAGATTTAGAAGTCACGTCAGCTGACCAGGATTTAAGCCATAGCGCTCTGCGCGCTTGGATGGCGAATCCGGAGTTCTTAGCCGTAAGTTTGGTTAAATGCACAACGGCATCAGAAACAAAATGTGTTAGCTAGCTTAAGTGTCTTAAGCTTGTTGATTATTTCATCCAATGGAGCTGAGCGAATGGCCTCTTCCAGAGACTCAAACCAGAATGCTGCCGCAGCAGTGACAGGCGCAATGCATGCGAGGGGCTGTAAAATAAAACCTTGTTGAAGAAACATTGTCTTAAGGTAACCCTCTAATTTTTTATCCATTGGATCTGAAAAGGCACAACTATCCTCCACCGGGATAGTGGTACGCTTAGCTAAAGTAGAAACTGCTCCCTCCACCTTAGGGACCGTCTGCCATAAGTCTCGTGTGGTGGCGTCAATAGGAAACATTTTCCTAAATATGGGAGGAGGGGTAAAAGGCACACCCGGTCTATCCCACTCCTTGCTAATAATCTCTGTAAGCCTTTTTGGTATAGGAAATACGTCAGTACACACCGGTACCGCATAGTATCTATCCAACCTACATAATTTTTCTGGAATTGCAACCGTGTTACAATCATTCAGAGCCGCTAATACCTCCCCTAGCAATGTGCGGAGGTTCTCTAGCTTAAATTTAAAATTGGAAATCTCTGAATCCAGTCTCCCTGGATCAGATCCGTCACCCACAGAATGAAGCTCTCCGTCCTCACGTTCTGCAAACTGTGACGCAGTATCTGACATGGCTCTCATCTCATCTGCGCGATCTATCCTTAACCCAGAGCTATCGCGCTTGCCTCTTAATTCTGGCAACTTAGATAATACTTCTGTCATAACAGTAGCCATGTCTTGCAAAGCGATTTGTAAGGGCCTCCCTGATGTACTTGGCGCCACAAAATCACGCACCTCCTGAGCGGGAGGCGAAGGTACTGACACGTGAGGAGAGTTAGTCGGCATAACTTCCCCCTCGTCGTCTGGTGATAATTTCTTTACATGTAAAGATTGACTTTTATTTAAAGTAGCATCAATGCAATTAGTACACAAATTTCTATTGGGCTCCACATTGGCCTTTAAACATAGTGAACAAAGAGATTCATCTGAGTCAGACATGTTTAAACAAACTAGCAATGAGACTAGCAAACTTGGAAATACTTTTCAAAATTAATTTACAAGCAATATAAAAAACGTTACTGTGCCTTTAAGAAGCACAGAAAAACTGACACAGTTGAAATAACAATGACCAAAATAGTTATAGCAACCAAATTTTCACAGCAAATGTATTAAGTTAGCAAAGGATTGCACCCACCAGCAAATGGATGATTAACCCCTTAGTACCCAAAAACGGATAACAATTATATAATTAACGTTTTTCTCACAGTCAAATACACTGTCACAGGACTGCTGTGCCCGATTACCTCCCTCAAAATGGATTTTGAAGACCCCCGAGCTCTCTAGAGACGATCTGGATCATGGAGGATGAAGTAGACAGATTGTGACTGAATTTTTACTGCGCAAAAAAGCGCTAAAATAGGCCCCTCCCACTCATATTACAACAGTGGGGAAGCTCAGAAACTGTTTCTATGCAGAAAACAAAAAATGGCCATGTGGTAAAAATCATGCCCTAATAAGTTTTATCACCAAGTACCTCACAAAAACGATTAACAAGCCAGTAAACGTTTTAAACATACATTTGAAAATTATGTATTATTATTAATAAGCCTGCTACCAGTCGTTTTTACTGCAGTTAAAGCTCATACATTATTTCAGTATTAACAGTATTTTCAGTCAATTCCATTCCTTAGAAAAATACATTCAGTGTACACACACACACACATCAGCCTGATACCAGTCGCTATCACTGCATTTAAGGCTGAACTTACTTTACAATGGTATCAGCAGTATTTTCTCAGTCAATTCCATTCCTCAGAAAATAAATTACTGCACATACCTCATTTGTTGCAGGGGAGCCCTGCATGCTATTCCCCTTCTCTGAAGTTACCTCACTCCTCAGATGAGAAACAGCCAGTGGATCTTAGTTACGTCTGCTAAGACCATAGAAAAAAACCCAGGCAGATTCTTCTTCTAATGCTGCCTGAGAATAAACAGCACACTCCGGTGCCATTTAAAAATAACAAACTTTTGATTGTAGAAATAAACTAAGTTAAAAAACACCACAGATCTCTCACAGCTTCCTTTTTAGTTAGGCTGCAAGAGAATGACTGAGTATGATATGTGAGGGGAGGAGCTATATAGCAGCTCTGCTGGGTAATTCTCTTGCAGTTTCCTGTTAGGAAGAGATATATTCCATAAGTAATGGATGACCCGTGGACTGACTACACTTAACAGGAGAAATACCACCCAGAGACTTGCTGCTATTGGTGACTCAGCTGCAGCTCACATTGGAAACGGAGCCGTTTACGGACCTGCCAGCTCACTGTTTACCAACCACCTGGATTTATTTGCCCAACACCCTGGATTGTCTCTATACATATTTGGGTCGACGGATCTGGGGGACGACCCTAAGGAAGAGAAGGCTAAGGCTCCATACCGCTACGGGGGTCGGCTGAGAGGCGCACGTATGGAAGCGTCTCTGGATGCCTTCCTCAAAGACATATATGACCCCTCTCTAATGCAGCCGGACACGTTTTATTTGTCTATCCCTTCCTGTTGTTGTTGGCACTGTTGATGTTATTGTGTTTGTTGTTGGCTCCATTAAATCACATTTTTATCTGCTAGCACATGTACTAACGACAACCTGTGCAGGAGTTGGATAAACTTCACAGTCGGAATAACTCACCCCCAGTGATGCCGGGACTTTTTCTTGTGGCAGATACTGGCTATTGGAGGTATTCAAGCCCTTTCTGGATATTGGGTCAGCTTGCTATCTCCCATGTGAACCTTAATTCAGCAAAGCAGCAGCACATTTTCTAATAAAATGGCAGGGCAATCCCCCCCTAAACTGCTGTAGAACTGTGCAGGATAAATTGACCAAGTTTGTACTTTGAGGGTCTATTGTTTTATTGTGTGTGTATTAATTCCTTTATATGGGGGAAAACACATCCACGCATAAACGCTGCAACCATATATAGGTCGCTGGGAAAAGAAGGATTGGGAGTGCCCAAGTTAGAATCATATTACCGAGCAATAATATTACAGCACATACTAGACTGGCATAAAAAAAGAAGCTAAAGCCTGGGTCTCTATGGATTCACAAATCCTAAAAGCCCCCAACCATGGAGCCATATGCTGGATGCCCAAGAACCTCAGACCCCCCATCTATGCTATAAATCGCTGTTATATAGCCACATTTTTAATAACTGGGATCATATAGTTAAAACTACACCACAGATTTCCACACTATCTTCTCCACTGACCCCAATTCCTCCCAATATGGAGTTTATGGAAGGATATGAATTGATAGGAAAAACAATTGCACTATGGGAAATACCAGAAACAGTTCCCATCATTAAAATGCTAAAGCAAGGGAAACTAAAGTCAAGACCAGAATACAATATTCTAAACGGGGCATTCACCTCCTGGCTTAAATACTCGCAACTAAGCCACTTTCTCCAAAAAGAACACCTAAAACAAAATCTCACCAGAACCCCAACCCCCTTCGAACACCTATGTCTAACAGCTATCCTACCTAGAGGGTCTTTATCACAACCCAAAATAACATTAGATACAGCAAGCCAGCCTCCACTCCCACCTTACACGCCACAATGGCAATCTGAACTAGATCTCCAATTAGATGAATCTGAATGGACACAAATCTACAATAACACTCGCAGATCCTCTACATCAGCTCGACTGATACAACTAAATTTCTAAGTACTCCTCCGCTGGTACTTAACACCTATCAGGTTCCACAGAATCTACCCACCTTCCTCCTCAATATGCTGGAGAGGATGTAGGGAAACCCGGAACCATGCTCCACATGTGGTGGAAATGCCCTAGTCTTGTCCCCTACTGGAAATCAAGAGAGCAAACATTAAGATTATTACTAGGCCAAGATTTGATTCTGACACCTGACATTGCATTATTGAATAAAAGTATAAAAATTGTAGATGTAAAAACAGAATTTATGCTTACCTGATAAATTACTTTCTCCAACGGTGTGTCCGGTCCACGGCGTCATCCTTACTTGTGGGATATTCTCTTCCCCAACAGGAAATGGCAAAGAGTCCCAGCAAAGCTGGTCACATGATCCCTCCTAGGCTCCGCCCACCCCAGTCATTCGACCGACGGACAGGAGGAAATATATATATAGGAGAAACCATATGATACCGTGGTGACTGTAGTTAGAGAAAAGAATTAATCAGACCTGATTAAAAAACCAGGGCGGGCCGTGGACCGGACACACCGTTGGAGAAAGTAATTTATCAGGTAAGCATAAATTCTGTTTTCTCCAACATTGGTGTGTCCGGTCCACGGCGTCATCGATAACTTGTGGGAACCAATACCAAAGCTTTAGGACACGGATGAAGGGAGGGAGCAAATCAGGTCACCTAAATGGAAGGCACCACGGCTTGCAAAACCTTTCTCCCAAAAATAGCCTCCGAAGAAGCAAAAGTATCAAATTTGTAAAATTTGGCAAAAGTGTGCAGTGAAGACCAAGTCGCTGCCTTACATATCTGGTCAACAGAAGCCTCGTTCTTGAAGGCCCATGTGGAAGCCACAGCCCTAGTGGAGTGAGCTGTGATTCTTTCAGGAGGCTGCCGTCCGGCAGTCTCATAAGCCAATCGGATAATGCTTTTAAGCCAAAAGGAAAGAGAGAGGTAGAAGTCGCTTTTTGACCTCTCCTTTTACCAGAATAAACAACAAACAAGGAAGATGTTTGTCTGAAATCTTTAGTAGCCTCTAAATAGAATTTTAGAGCACGGACTACGTCCAAATTGTGTAACAAACGTTCCTTCTTTGAAACTGGATTCGGACACAAAGAAGGTACAACTATCTCCTGGTTAATACTTTTGTTGGAAACAACTTTCGGAAGAAAACCAGGCTTAGTACGCAAAACCACCTTATCTGCATGGAACACCAGATAGGGCGGAGAACACTGCAGAGCAGATAACTCTGAAACTCTTCTAGCAGAAGAAATTGCAACCAAAAACAAAACTTTCCAAGATAATAACTTAATATCTACGGAATGTAAGGGTTCAAACGGAACCCCTTGAAGAACTGAAAGAACTAGATTTAGACTCCAGGGAGGAGTCAAAGGTCTGTAAACAGGCTTGATCCTAACCAGAGCCTGAACAAATGCTTGAACATCTGGCACAGCTGCCCCGTCTTTTGTGAAGTAAAACAGATAAAGCAGAGATCTGTCCCTTCAGAGAACTTGCAGATAATCCTTTCTCCAAACCTTCTTGTAGAAAGGATAGAATCTTAGGAATTTTTATCTTGTTCCATGGGAATCCTTTAGATTCACACCAACAGATATATTTTTTCCATATCAAAACCCACGCTTTGATAAAATCAAGCGTTCAATCTCCAAGCCGTCAGTTGGAGGGAAACCAGATTCGGATGTTCGAATGGACCCTGAACAAGAAGGTCCTGTCTCAAAGGTAGCTTCCATGGTGGAGCCGATGACATATTCACCAGGTCTGCATACCAAGTCCTGCGTGGCCACGCAGGAGCTATCAAGATCACCGAGGCCCTCTCCTGATTGATCCTGGCTACCAGCCTGGGGATGAGAGGAAACGGTGGGAATACATAAGCTAGGTTGAAGGTCCAAGGTGCTACTAGTGCATCTACTAGGGTCGCCTTGGGATCCCTGGATCTGGACCCGTAGCAAGGAACCTTGAAGTTCTGACGAGACGCCATCAGATCCATGTCTGGAATGCCCCATAATTGAGTTAGTTGGGCAAAGATTTCCGGATGGAGTTCCCACTCCCCCGGATGGAATGTCTGACGACTCAGAAAATCCGCTTCCCAATTTTCCACTCCTGGGATGTGGATCGCAGACAAGTGGCAGGAGTGATCCTCCGCCCATTGAATTATCTTGGTCACTTCTTTCATCGCCAGGGAACTCCTTGTTCCCCCCTGATGATTGATATATGCAACGGTCGTCATGTTGTCTGACTGAAACCTTATGAATTTGGCCTTTGCTAGTTGAGGCCAAGCTCTGAGAGCATTGGATATCGCTCTCAGTTCCAGAATGATTATCGGGAGAAGAGACTCTTCCCGAGACCATAGACCCTGAGCTTTCAGGGATTCCCAGACCGCGCCCCAGCCCACTAGGCTGGCGTCGGTCGTGACAATGACCCACTCTGGTCTGCGGAAGCTCATTCCCTGTGACAGATTGTCCAGGGTCAGCCACCAACGGAGTGAATCTCTGGTCTTTTGATCTACTTGAATCGTCGGAGACAAGTCTGTATAATCCCCATTCCACTGTCTGAGCATGCACAGTTGTAATGGTCTTAGATGAATTCGTGCAAAAGGAACTATGTCCATTGTTGCAACCATCAATCCTATTACTTCCATGCACTGCGCTATGGAAGGACGAGGAACAGAATGAAGTACTTGACAAGAGCTTAGAAGTTTTGATTTTCTGACCTCTGTCAGAAAAATCCTCATTTCTAAGGAATCTATTATTGTTCCCAAGAAGGGAACTCTTGTTGACGGGGACAGAGAACATTTTTCTTTGTTCACCTTCCATCCGTGAGATCTGAGAAAGGCTAGGACGATGTCCGTATGAGCCTTTGCTTTTGACAGGGACGACGCTTGAATCAGGATGTCGTCCAAGTAAGGTACTACTGCAATGCCCCTTGGTCTTAGAACCGCTAGAAGGGACCCTAGTACCTTTGTGAAAATCCTTGGAGCAGTGGCTAATCCGAATGGAAGTGCCACAAACTGGTAATGCTTGTCCAGAAAAGCGAACCTTAGGAACTGATGATGTTCCTTGTGGATAGGAATATGTAGGTACGCATCCTTTAAATCCACGGTAGTCATAAATTGATTTTCCTGGATAGTAGGTAGGATCGTTCGAATAGTTTCCATTTTGAACGATGGTACCCTGAGAAATTTGTTTAGGATCTTTAGATCAAAAATTGGTCTGAATGTTCCCTCTTTTTTGGGAACTATTAACAGATTGGAATAAAATCCCATTCCTTGTTCTCTTATTGGAACTGGATGCATCACTCCCATCTTTAACAGGTCTTCTACACAATGTAAGAATGCCTGTCTCTTTATTTGGTTTGAAGATAATTGAGACCTGTGGAACCTTCCCCTTGGGGGTAGTTCCTTTAATTCCAGGAGATAACCTTGAGAAACTATTTCTAGCGCCCAAGGATCCGGAACATCTCTTGCCCAAGCCTGAGCAAAGAGAGAAAGTCTGCCCCCCACTAGATCCGGTCCCGGATCGGGGGCTATCCCTTCATGCTGTTTTGGTAGCAGTGGTAGGCTTCTTGGCCTGCTTACCCATGTTCCAGCCTTGCATTGGTTTCCAGGCTGGTTTGGGTTGTGAAGTATTACCCTCTTGCTTAGAGGATACAGAATTAGAGACTGGTCCGTTTCTGCGAAAGGGACGAAAATTAGGCTTATTTTTAGCCTTAAAAGACCTATCCTGTGGGAGGGCGTGGCCCTTTCCCCAGTGATGTCTGAAATAATCTCTTTCAAATCAGGTCCAAATAATGTTTTACCTTTGAAAGGAATGTTAAGCAATTTTGTCTTGGAAGACTGACCAAGACTTTAGCCAAAGCGCTCTGCGCGCCACGACAGCAAACCCTGAATTTTTCGCCGCTAATCTAGCTAATTGCAAAGCGGCATCTAAAACAAAAGAGTTAGCCAATTTAAGTGCTTGAACTCTGTCCATAACCTCCTCATACGAAGATTCTTTACTGAGCGATTTTTCTAGTTCCTCGAACCAGAAACACGCTGCCGTAGTGACAGGAACAATGCATGAAATTGGTTGTAGAAGGTAACCTTGCTGTACAAAAATCTTTTTAAGCAAACCCTCTAATTTCTTATCCATAGGATCTTTGAAAGCACAACTATCTTCGATAGGAATAGTAGTGCGTTTGTTTAGAGTAGAAACCGCTGTTCAAAATTCACCCTTTAACCCTTAAATTAACAGAACCGGAGCCGTTTTTACATTTAACCCCTATACAGTCCCAGAATGAGGCTCTGTCTATAACTAGAAAGGCCCCCATCTGAAAAAGGTGTCCAACACAGTGCCTGCCGTTTTTCTAAACGTTCCCCAAGATTATAATACCAATAATTAGTTAGAATCTGCATAATATGCCTAGTAAAGCAATCGTTTTAGCCCAGAAAAATGTCTACCAGTTTTTAAGCCCTTTTTGAAGCCCTTTATTCTTTTATGTTTAACTAAGAAAATGGCTTACCGGTCCCCATGAGGGGAAATGACAGCGTTCCAGCATTACATGGTCTTGTTAGAAATATGGCTAGTCATACCTTAAGCAGAAAAGTCTGCTAACTGTTTCCCCCAACTGAAGTTACTTCATCTCAACAGTCCTGTGTGGAAACAGCAATCGATTTTAGTTACTGTCTGCTAAAATCATCTTCCTCTTACAAACAGAAATCTTCATCCTTTTCTGTTTCAGAGTAAATAGTACATACCAGCACTATTTTAAAATAACAAACACTTGATAGAAGAATAAAAACTACATTTAAACACCAAAAAACTCTTAACCATCTCCGTGGAGATGTTGCCTGTGCAACGGCAGAGAGAATGACTGGGGTGGGCGGAGCCTAGGAGGGATCATGTGACCAGCTTTGCTGGGACTCTTTGCCATTTCCTGTTGGGGAAGAGAATATCCCACAAGTAAGGATGACGCCGTGGACCGGACACACCAATGTTGGAGAAATATGCTCCTTACTTACGCAGATGTGCCTAAATAGTGCAAAATTAATAATAGCACATAATTAGAAATCTACATCCATACCCACACATCAATTATGGAAGCAAAAAAACAAGCGAAATTCTCGCACTAGAACAATACTATTATAAGCAAAATAAACTCCTCATTATCCTAGACGCAAAACTTTACTGGGAATCATTAGATGACACAAGCCTCCACTCAGACCCTTATGCTATTAGTTAAAGGGACATTACACACTCATTTTTTCTTTGCATAAATGTTTTGTAGATGATCTATTTATATAGCCCATAAATTATTATTAAGCAAGCAATAGACCAGGCAGGACTCAAGGCGCTAATAATTCAAAAGTCAGCTTTATTTAGGAAACTTTAAAATCTTGGGTTAGCAGAGCATGACAGCTCCCAGACAAAAGTGTCTTACGCGTTTCGGCTATACAAGCCTTACTCATAGACATTAAATAGACATAAATTATTATTATTATTATTATTATTTTTTAAATGTATAGTTTTGCTTATTTTTAAAAAAACATTGCTCTGATTTTCAGACTCCTAACCAAGCCCCAAAGTTTTATGAGAATACCGTTAGCTACCTTCTCCAGCTTGCTCCTGTTTGTGTAAAGGGTCTTTTCATATGCAAAAGAAGGGGGGAGGGGGGAGTGTCTATTTCCCACTTGCAGTGGGTGTTCCAGTTACCTTTTCAACAGAGCTAAACTGAGAGCTTCTAAGTAAGTTTTTTAACAGTTTTATACTGGATTTTTATATCAGTATCTGTGCATCTATTACATGCAGTTAAATGAAAATGAGTGTATACTGTCCCTTTAAGATAGTATACATATAGCAGTCAGCCCCATTATCAAGACCGGATTTTACCACCCATACCATGAACCACGAACACAGTAGCTGAAAAACATAATTTATGCTTACCTGATAAATTTATTTCTCTTGTAGTGTATCCAGTCCACGGATCATCCATTACTTGTGGGATATTCTCCTTCCCAACAGGAAGTTGCAAGAGGATCACCCACAGCAGAGCTGCTATATAGCTCCTCCCCTCACTGCCATATCCAGTCATTCGACCGAAACAAGACGAGAAAGGAGAAGCCATAGGGTGCAGTGGTGACTGTAGTTTAATTAAAATTTAGACCTGCCTTAAAAGGACAGGGTGGGCCGTGGACTGGATACACTACAAGAGAAATAAATTTATCAGGTAAGCATAAATTATGTTTTCTCTTGTTAAGTGTATCCAGTCCACGGATCATCCATTACTTGTGGGATACCAATACCAAAGCTAAAGTACACGGATGATGGGAGGGACAAGGCAGGATTAAACGGAAGGAACCACTGCCTGTAGAACCTTTCTCCCAAAAACAGCCTCCGAAGAAGCGAAAGTGTCAAATTTGTAAAATTTTGAAAAGGTGTGAAGCGAAGACCAAGTCGCAGCCTTGCAAATCTGTTCAACAGAGGCCTCATTTTTAAAGGCCCAGGTGGAAGCCACAGCTCTAGTAGAATGAGCTGTAATCCTTTCAGGGGGCTGCTGTCCAGCAGTCTCATAGGCTAAGCGTATTATGCTCCGAAGCCAAAAGGAGAGAGAGGTTGCCGAAGCTTTTTGACCTCTCCTCTGTCCAGAGTAAACGACAAACAGGGCAGATGTTTGACGAAAATCTTTAGTAGCCTGTAAGTAAAACTTCAAGACACGGACTACGCCCAGATTATGCAAAAGACGGTCCTTCTTTGAAGAAGGATTAGGACACAATGATGGAACAACAATCTCTTGATTGATATTACTGTTAGAAACCACCTTAGGTAAAAATCCAGGTTTGGTACGCAGAACTACCTTGTCTGAATGGAAAATCAGATAAGGAGAATCACAATGTAAGGCAGATAACTCAGAGACTCTTCGAGCCGAGGAAATAGCCATCAAAAACAGAACTTTCCAAGATAACAGCTTGATATCAATGGAATGAAGGGGTTCAAACAGAACTCCCTGAAGAACTTTAAGAACCAAGTTTAAGCTCCATGGGGGAGCAACAGGTTTAAACAAAGGCTTAATCCTAACCAAAGCCTGACAAAATGCCTGGACGTCTGGAACTTCTGCCAGACGCTTGTCCAAAAGAATAGACAGAGCAGAGATCTGTCCTTTTAAAGAACTAGCTGATAAGCCTTTGTCCAAACCCTCTTGGAGAAAGGACAATATCCTAGGAATCCTAACCTTACTCCATGAGTAACTCTTGGATTCACACCAATAAAGATATTTACGCCATATCTTATGGTAGATTTTCCTGGTGACAGGCTTCCGAGCCTGTATTAAGGTATCAATGATTGACTTGGAGAAGCCACGCCTTGATAGAATCAAGCGATCAATCTCCATGCAGTCAGTCTCAGAGAAATTAGATTTGGATGATTGAAAGGACCTTGGTATTAGAAGGTCCTGCCTCAGAGGCAGAGTCCATGGTGGAAGAGATGACATGTCCACTAGGTCTGCATACCAGGTCCTGCGTGGCCACGCAGGCGCTATCAGAATCACTGATGCTCTCTCCTGTTTGATTTTGGCAATCAGTCGAGGGAGCAGAGGAAACGGTGGAAACACATAGGCCAGGTTGAAGAACCAAGGAGCTGCTAGAGCATCTATCAGCGTTGCTCCCGGGTCCCTGGACCTGGATCCGTAACAAGGAAGCTTGGCGTTCTGGCGAGACGCCATGAGATCCAGTTCTGGTTTGCCCCAACGATGGACCAGTTGAGCAAACACCTCCGGATGGAGTTCCCACTCCCCCGGATGAAAAGTCTGACGACTTAGAAAATCCGCCTCCCAGTTCTCTACGCCTGGGATGTGGATCGCTGACAGGTGGCAAGAGTGAGACTCTGCCCAGCGAATTATCTTTGAGACTTCTAACATCGCTAGGGAACTCCTGGTTCCCCCTTGATGGTTGATGTAAGCCACAGTCGTGATGTTGTCCGACTGAAATCTGATGAACCTCAGAGTTGCTAACTGAGGCCAAGCTAGGAGAGCATTGAATATTGCTCTTAACTCCAGAATATTTATTGGGAGGAGTTTCTCCTCCTGAGTCCACGATCCCTGAGCCTTAAGGGAGTTCCAGACTGCGCCCCAACCTAGAAGGCTGGCATCTGTTGTTACAATCGTCCAATCTGGCCTGCGAAAGGTCATACCCTTGGACAAATGGACCAGAGAAAGCCACCAGAGAAGAGAATCTCTGGTCTCTTGATCCAGATTTAGTAGAGGGGACAAATCTGAGTAATCCCCATTCCACTGACTTAGCATGCATAATTGCAGCGGTCTGAGATGCAGGCGCGCAAATGGCACTATGTCCATTGCCGCTACCATTAAGCCGATTACTTCCATGCACTGAGCCACTGACGGGCGTGGAATGGAATGAAGGACACGGCAAGCATTTAGAAGTTTTGATAACCTGGACTCCGTCAGGTAAATTTTCATCTCTACAGAATCTATAAGAGTCCCAAGGAAGGAGACTCTTGTGAGTGGTGATAGATAACTTTTCCACGTTCACTTTCCACCCATGCGACCTCAGAAATGCCAGAACTATCTCTGTATGAGACTTGGTCATTTGAAAGCTTGACGCCTGTATCAGGATGTCTAGATACGGAGCCACCGCTATGCCTCGCGGTCTTAGAACCGCCAGAAGTGAGCCCAGAACCTTTGTAAAAATTCTCGGGGCAGTGGCCAACCCGAAGGGAAGAGCTACAAATTGGTAATGCCTGTCTAGAAAGGCAAACCTTAGGAACCGATGATCTTTGTGAATCTGTATGTGAAGGTAGGCATCCTTTAAGTCCACTGTGGTCATGTACTGACCCTCCTGGATCATAGGTAGGATGGTCCGAATAGTTTCCATTTTGAATGATGGAACTCTGAGGAATTTGTTTAAGATTTCTAGATCCAAGATTGGTCTGAAGGTTCCCTCTTTCTTGGGAACCACAAACAGATTTGAATAAAATCCCTGTCCTTGTTCCGTCCGCGGAACTGGATGGATCACTCCCATTACTAGGAGGTCTTGCACACAGCTTAGGAATGCCTCTTTCTTTATCTGGTTTGCTGATAACCTTGAAAGATGAAATCTCCCTTGTGGAGGAGAAGCTTTGAAGTCCAGAAGATATCCCTGAGATATGATCTCCAACGCCCAGGGATCCTGAACATCTCTTGCCCACGCCTGGGCGAAGAGAGAAAGTCTGCCCCCCACTAGATCCGTTTCCGGATAGGGGGCCGTTCCTTCATGCTGTCTTGGGGGCAGCAGCAGGCTTTCTGGCCTGCTTGCCCTTGTTCCAGGACTGGTTAGGTTTCCAGGCCTGTCTGGAATGAGCAACAGTTCCCTCTTGTTTTGAAGCGGAGGAAGTTGATGCTGCTCCTGCCTTGAAATTTCGAAAGGCACGAAAATTAGACTGTTTGGCCTTTGATTTGGCCCTGTCCTGAGGAAGGATATATCCCTTGCCTCCAGTATTGTCAGCAATAATTTCCTTCAAGCCAGGTCCGAATAAGGTCTGCCCCTTGAAAGGAATGTTGAGTAATTTAGACTTTGAAGTCACGTCAGCTGACCAGGATTTAAGCCATAGCGCCCTACGCGCCTGGATGGCGAATCCGGAATTCTAAGCCGTTAGTTTAGTCAAATGAACAATGGCATCAGAAACAAATGAGTTAGCTAGCTTAAGCGTTCTAAGCTTGTCAATAATTTCATTCAATGGAGCTGTCTGGATGGCCTCTTCCAGGGCCTCAAACCAGAATGCCGCCGCAGCAGTGACAGGCGCAATGCATGCAAGGGGCTGTAAAATAAAACCTTGTTGAATAAGCATTTTCTTAAGGTAACCCTCCAATTTTTTATCCATTGGATCTGAAAAAGCACAACTGTCCTCAACCAGGATAGTGGTACGCTTTGCTAAAGTAGAAACTGCTCCCTCCACCTTAGGGACCGTCTGCCATAAGTCCCGTGTAGTGGCGTCTATTGGAAACATTTTTCTAAATATAGGAGGTGGGGAAAAGGGCACACCGGGTCTATCCCACTCCTTGCTAATAATTTCTGTAAGCCTTTTAGGTATAGGAAAAATGTCAGTACACACCGGCACCGCATAGTATCTATCCAGCCTACACAATTTCTCTGGAATTGCAACTGTGTTACAGTCATTCAGACCAGCTAATACCTCCCCAAGCAATACACGGAGGTTCTCAAGCTTAAATTTAAAATTAGAAATCTCTGAATCAGGTTTCCCCGAGTCAGAGATGTCACCCACAGACTGAAGCTCTACGTCCTCATGTTCTGCATACTGTGACGCAGTATCAGACATGGCTCTAACAGCATTTGCGCGCTCTGTATCTCTCCTAACACCAGATCTATCGCGCTTGCCTCTTAATTCAGGCAATCTAGATAATACCTCTGACAGGGTATTATTCATGATTGCAGCCATGTCCTGCAAGGTAATCGCTATGGGCGTCCCTGATGTAATTGGCGCCATATTAGCGTGCGTCCCCTGAGCGGGAGGCGAAGGGTCTGACACGTGGGGAGAGTTAGTCGGCATAACTTCCCCCTCGACAGAACCCTCTGGTGATAATTATTTATAGATAAAGACTGATCTTTACCGTTTAAGGTGAAATCAATACATTTAGTACACATTCTCCTATGGGGCTCCACCATGGCTTTCAAACATAATGAACAAGTAGGTTCCTCTGTGTCAGACATGTTTAAACAGACTAGCAATGAGACTAGCAAGCTTGGAAAACACTTTAAAAACAAGTTTACAAGCAATATAAAAAACGTTACTGCGCCTTTAAGAAACACAAATTTTCCCAAATTTTGAAATAACTGAAAAAATGCAGTTACACTAACGAAATTTTTACAGTGTATGTAATAAGTTAGCAGAGCATTGCACCCACTTGCAAATGGATGATTAACCCCTTAATACCAAAAACGGAATAACAAATGATAAAAACGTTTTTTAAACAGTCACAACAACTGCCACAGCTCTACTGTGGCTTTTTACCTCCCTCAATACGACTTTTGAAGCCTTTTGAGCCCTTCAGAGAAGTCCTGGATCATGCAGGAAGAAGCTGGATGTCTGTGTCTGTAATTTTTGCTGTGCAAAAAAAACGCTAAAATAGGCCCCTCCCACTCCTATTACAACAGTGGGAAGCCTCAGGGAACTGTTTCTAGGCAAAATTCAAGCCAGCCATGTGGAAAAAACTAGGCCCCAATAAGTTTTATCACCAAACATATGTAAAAAACGATTAAACATGCCAGCAAACGTTTTAAAATACACTTTTATAAGAGTATGTATCTCTATTAATAAGCCTGATACCAGTCGCTATCACTGCATTTAAGGCTTTACTTACATTACTTCGGTATCAGCAGCATTTTCTAGCAAATTCCATCCCTAGAAAAATATTTTAACTGCACATACCTTATTGCAGGAAAACCTGCACGCTATTCCCCCTCTGAAGTTACCTCACTCCTCAGAATATGTGAGAACAGCAAAGGATCTTAGTTACTTCTGCTAAGATCATAGAAAACGCAGGCAGATTCTTCTTCTAAATACTGCCTGAGATAAACAGTACACTCCGGTACCATTTAAAAATAAACTTTTGATTGAAGAAATAAACCAAGTATAAAACACCACAGTCCTCTTACGACCTCCATCTTAGTTGAGAGTTGCAAGAGAATGACTGGGTATGGCAGTGAGGGGAGGAGCTATATAGCAGCTCTGCTGTGGGTGATCCTCTTGCAACTTCATGTTGGGAAGGAGAATATCCCACAAGTAATGGATGATCCGTGGACTGGATACACTTAACAAGAGAAATAAAAAAATAAAAATTACATTGTTTCAGTCGAAAACAGATGCAGTATGGGTTAGCATACAACATGATCTGAGTCAGTGGTGGCTAGTATGACACAAAATGTCAATACACCCAATCACTGGCTCTCTGAGGTTCAGTGTTTGAATGCCACAGGGCATGAGCAGAACACGTGGATAAGCCACTGAAAAAGTGATAGCATTTACTAGAAAATTTTTGCTAATACAAGCATACTGCAAAAAATACTTCTATTTGAAAACAGAAATACACTTATGAACACTTCAATTTGTGACCATAATTTTCCCTTTTAAAAAACAAAACCAAAAAAAAAAAACAAGAAGAAGAAGAGATAAGTGTTCCAAAACACAATTGAAATGTATGTGAAAGTTACTGATTTAATAACATATAGTGTAGAGAATATAAGAGACAGCCTAAACATTTAGGAGCCAGATTTTTTTATTATTTATTTTTTTGCCATCATTGATTTTTGCATACATAAAATCCAGGTTCCAATAACTAGCTCTGAGGCACAACCTCTCTTGCATAATGAAGAGTGAAGGAGAGGAGCACTTCAAAACATAACTTATTTCCATATTCCTTTTAAAAGTACAGACAACAACCTAAGATGGGCTGCATCAACAAATCTGCCATAACAGACAGCTTACGCGTTTTGGCCTTTTGCAACAGAGATGCAAGCAGGAAGGTGTCAGCTTTAGGGCTCACAAATCACAGTGGCAGAACAAGTTTAAGACACCATGGATGTCCTGGCAAGTGGGTTTGTCAAGCCCCATATTGGTTTTAAATATAATATGCTCTCTGTGTTTAACCGTATCAAAGAGACTCAATGTGTTGCCACTGAGAAGCAACCAAATAGGAGTGGTATATGTACATATCTAGTAATCACTGTGTAGCTTCTCAGGAATGGTAATAAAGCATTCGTAAATGTTAAACACAAAGCAAAATACACTTGTATCTCTTTATAATACTACCAAGTTAACAGCAAATAGGGATCTTGTCTTTCTGCTTCATTCCAAACCACAGACCTCCCAATGCAGCATAAACAGTGCTTAGCAGAGGTTTACTTTAGATGCAACCGATAATTAGTGTTCAATCTAGAAATGATAATTATATGGGAGGAAAAATTGTGTTTGCACACAGTGCTACAAATTGTAGCAAAGGAGGGGATGTCTAGCAAGGGTGGTCTCTGCCACACACGGTGGTCAAGTCTGCATAACAGCTGAAACTAATGTCCTGAATAAAGATAGCATTTGCTATCATGCAGGAGGATGTGTGTCCCTGACCATCAACAGTTCTGCAGGAGATTGCTCACTGGTTTAAACAACAACACCACCACCACCTAAATTGGTTGGAAAACATATTCAAAGTGCTGTAAACTGTTAAAGTGACGAAAAATTTTTAGCTCATGATGTAATTAACATTTTTCCTAAAAAAGACCTTGATTTATATATTAAAAAAACAAAAAAAAAAAAAAAACACCTCTGGAATTTGAAAAGGCACAGCAGTGCATTTCCAATACCATTAGAAACAAATGCTTGTGTTAAACATTTTCTCACAGGTGCACGCAATCTGCTTCCATTAACTTACTATATATGTTATGTAACATGCCTTTACTGTGCTCACACTAGCAGCAATATTTCTTAATAGAAACAAATCTGCAAAGACAACGTTATAACAAAAACCCTTCTATTAACACGTGAAATGCTCTGCTAAACCACCAAATAATAATTTTAAAAAAGCAATAAAGCAGTGTTGAATGTAATGCAAACCTATAATGAATGAACTTAGTTCTTATGGATACCTGAACGTTTACATACATCTGGGTGAGAAAGAAAAAGAGAATATAAGATTACCTATAATAACAAAAATACAAAGTACTTTGTCAGAATAAGAGCCAGCCTAAAATTCTAGAGGAGACCAATTCATTTTATTTTTTTTTGCTTTCAATTATATAGTATATAATATTATATATAAAACCTGGGTCCCATATTCTCTGGCACTTTAAGGAACTAAAGAGATGAGTAACTATATTTCAGGCACAGCTCCCAAGTCTTCAGAACCTCTGACAATGAGGAGACCACCTCTCTTGAGCTTATACCCAACAGAAAAACATAATTTATGTAAGAACTTACCTGATAAATTCATTTCTTTCATATTGGCAAGTGTCCATGAGCTAGTGATGTATGGGATATACAACCCTACCAGGAGGGGCAAAGTTTCCCAAACCTCAAAATGCCTATAAATACACCCCTCACCACACCCACAATTCAGTATAACGAATAGCCAAGCAGTGGGGTGATAAAGAAAGGAGTAGAAAGCATCCACAAAAGAAATTTGGAAATAATTGTGCTTTATACAAAAAATCATAACCACCATAAAAAGGGTGGGACTCATGTACTCTTGCCAATATGAAAGAAATGAATTTATCAGGTAAGTTCTTACATAAATTATGTTTTCTTATAATAGCAATACCCAAGATGTAGATCTCCATGCAAGAGTCACTAGAGAGGGAGGGATAAAAATAAAAACAGCCATTTTCCGCTGAAAAAATTAATCCACAAACCAAAAAAATAAGTTTATTCTAATAAATGAAAGAAAAAAAACTTAAATCAAAAGCAGAAGAATCAAACTGAAACAGCTGCCTGAAGAACTTTTCTACCAAAAACGGCTTCTGAAGAAGCAAATACATCAAAACGGTAGAATTTAGTAAATGTATGCAGAGAGGACCAAGTTGCCGCTTTGCAAATCTGATCAACTGAAGCTTCATTCTTAAAAGCCCACGAAGTGGAGACTGATCTAGTAGAATGAGCTGTAATTCTCTGAGGCGGGGCCTGACCAAACTCCAAATAAGCTTGATGAATCAAAAGTTTTAACCAAGAAGCCAAGGAAATAGCAGAAGCCTTCTGACCTTTCCTAGGACCAGAAAATAAAACAAATAGACTGGAAGTCTTCCTGAAATCTTTAGTAGCTGCCACATAATATTTCAAAGCTCTTACCACATCCAAAGAATGTAAGGATCTTTCCAAAGAAATCTTAGGATTAGGACACAAGGAAGGGACAACAATTTCTCTACTTATGTTGTTAGAATTCACAACCTTAGATAAAAATTGAAAAGAAGTCCGCAAAACTGCCTTATCCTGATGAAAAATCAGAAAAGGAGACTCACAAGAGCAGATAGCTCAGAAACTCTTCTAGCAGAAGAGAAAGCCAAAAGGAACAACACTTTCCAAGAAAGTAGTTTAATGTCCAAAGAATGCAAAGGCTCAAATGGAGGAGCCTGTAAAGCCTTCAAAACCAAATTAAGACTCCAAGGAGGAGAAATTGATTTAATGACAGGCTTAATACGAACTAAAGCCTGTACAAAACAGTGAATATCAGGAAGTATAGCAATCTTTCTGTGAAATAAAACAAAGAGCAGAGATTTGTCCCTTCAAGGAACTTGCAGACAAACCCTTATCCAAACCATCCTGAAGAAACTGTAAAATTCTAGGAATTCTAAAAGAATGCCAAGAGAATTTATGAGAAGAACACCATGACATGTAAGTCGCCCAAACTCTATAATAAATCTTTCTAGAGACAGATTTACAAGCTTGTAACATAGTATTAATCACTGAGTCAGAGAAACCTCTATGACTTAGAACTAAGCGTTCAATTTCCATACCTTCAAATTTAATGATTTGAGAGCCTGATGGAAAAACGGACCTTGAGACAGTAGGTCTGGCCTTAACGGAAGTGGCCAAGACTGGCAACTGGATATCCGAACCAGATCCGCATACCAAAATCTGTGTGGCCATGCTGGAGCCACCAGCAACACAAACGATTGTTCCATGATGATTTTGGAGATCACTCTTGGAAGGAGAACTAGCGGCGGGAAAATGTAAGCAAGATGATAACACCAAGGAAGTGTCAGCGCATCCACTGCATCCACTGCTTCCGCCTGAACATCCCTGGACCTGGACAGGTATCTGGGAAGTTTCTTGTTTAGATGAGAGGCCATGAGATCTATCTCTGGAAGCCCCCACATCTGAACAATCAGAAAACCACTCCCCTGGATGTAAAGTCTGACAACTGAGATAATCCGCCTCCCAATTGTCTACACTTGGGATATGCACCGCAAAGATTAGACAGGAGCTAGATTCTGCCCAAGCAAGTATCCAAGATACTTCTTTCATAGCTTGGGGACTGTGAGTCCCACCCTGATGATTGACATATGCCACTGTTGTGATATTGTCTGTCTGAAAACAAATTAACGGTTCTCTCTTTAACAGAGGCCAAAACTGAAGAGCTCTGAGAATTGCACGGAGTTCTAAAATATTTATTGGTAATCTTTGTATAATCCCTGCACCATTGGTTCAGCATACAAAGCTGTAGAGGTCTCATGTGAAAACGAGCTGTCATGATACAATCATGTGGAGTAGTTGATACCTGGGTTGGCTACTCAGCAGAGGAGGTATTGTCTCAGCCTGGAAGTGAACTGTTTGTTCTGTGTGTGTGGAATCTGTATTCAGAGAAGCTGTGGGCTGAGCCCCTTCTCCCTCCTTAGCCTAGTGATGTAGTGTAAAGGAATGCAGAACGCTCCTCCCCTTGGAGACTGATAGTGGTAGTTAAAGGGACTGTCTAGACCAAAATAAACTTTCATGATTCAGATAGAGCATGTAATTTTAAACAATTTTCCAATTTACTTTTATCACCAATTTGGCTTTGTTCTCTTGGTATTCTTAGTTGAAAGCTTAACCTAGGAGGTTCATATGCTAATTTCTTAGGCCTTGAAGCCCACCTCTTTCAGATTGCATTTTAACAGTTTTTCACCACTAGAGGGTGTTAGTTCACATATTTCATATAGATAACACTGTGCTCGTGAAGTAATCTGGGAGCAGGCACTGATTGGCTAGACTGCAAGTCTGTCAAAAGAACTGAAAAAAGGGGCAGTTTGCAGAGGCTTAGATACAAGATAATCACAGAGGTTAAAAGTATATTAATATAACTGTGTTGGTTATGCAAAACTGGGAAATGGGTAATAAAGGGATTATATATATCTTTTAAAACAATAAAAATTCTGGTGTAGACTGTCCCTTTAAGACTTGTTGGCATTGGCTGAAGTCGTCGTAAATTATAACCCGGGCGTTGTCTTTGACAAGACAAAGAGAATATGTTTTAAGTTTTGCAACAGCAAGGTTTTTTGGTCAGAACTGCCCTGGGGATTCAAGTGACCATAACATCTGGAATGGCAGCTCTCCACGTATCTAAAGGAACTTGGTAATAAGATATTGTGTGTAATTGTTTTTCATGTCCCATTTTCTTTTTAAAGAACTGTAGCTTTGCATTTGTATGTTATTTTGAATGTCTTTATAATTTTGCACTGTGTAACCTGTATTGATATTTTTGTTATTAAACGCATAGAAAATCTCATTCTGTCTTTGGGCTCTAATATCCGAATTCACACTCCTGTTGAGACAAAGTTAAAGGCACGTTACCCAAGTATTAAATAGTGTGAGTTTTTAGGGGATCCCCAGAACTCCCCTTTAATTTAAAAGTTCTGGTGGTGGCAGCAGAGAAATTGTTAGAGCAGCGTGGACAAGATCTGGGGTTAATGTGGTGGCTCCTTTAAGGTCCTTTTGCAGAGTTGCAAGGATAAGGGAACCAGAGCTGTGTGCCATTAACCCCTTCATGCCCACGCCCCTCTATTGTGACGCTGAGGCTTGATTCGTCACACAAGCAAAGGGGATCGCATCCGATGTTGAAGTCATGAGACCTAAAACTTCCATGCACATAGCCACTGAAGGGAATGACTGAGACTGAAGGTGCCGGCAGGCTGCAACCAATTTTAAACGTCTCTTGTCTGTTAGAGACAGAGTCATGGACACTGAATCTATCTGGAAGCCTAAAAAGGTGACCCTTGTCTGAGGAATCAAGAAACTTTTTGGTAAATTGATCCTCCAACCATGTTTCCGAAGAAACAACAATAGTTGATTCATGTGAGATTCTGCAGAACGTAAAGACTGAGCTAGTACCAAGATATCGTCCAAATAAGGAAACACCGCAATAACCTGTTCTGATTACAGAGAGTAGGGCACCTAGAACCTTTGAAAAGATTCTTGGAGCTGTTGCTAGGCCAAATGGAAGAGCAACAAATTAGTAATGCTTGTCTAGAAAAGAGAATCTCAGGAACTGATAATGTTCTGGATGAATCAGAATATGAAGGTATGCATCCTGCAAGTCTATTGTGGACATATAATGTCCTTGCTGAACAAAAGGCAGAATAGTCCTTATAGTCACCATCTTGAAAGTTGGTACTCTTACATAACTATTCAAAATTTTCAGATCCAGAACTGGTCTGAATAAATTTTCCTTCTTTGGGACAATGAATAGATTTGAATAAAACCCCAAACCTTGTTCCTGAAAAGGAACTGGCATGATTACCCCTGAAGACTCCAGGTCTGAAACACACTTCAGGAAAGCCTGAGCTTTTACTGGATTTGCTGGGATACGTGAGAGAAAAAATCTTCACAGGAGGTCTTACTCTGAATCCTATTCGATACCCTTGAGAGACAATGCTCTGAATCCATTGATTTTGGACAGAATTTATCCAAATATCCTTGAAAACCCTTAATCTATCGCCTACCAGCTGAGCTGGAATGAGGGCCGCACCTTCATGCGGACTTAGGGGCTGACTTTGGTTTCTTAAATGGCTTGGATTTATTCCAATTTGAGGAAGGCTTCCAATTGGAAACAGATTCCTTGGGGGAAGGATTGAGTTTTTGTTCCTTATTTTGACGAAAGGAACGAAAATGGTTAGAAGCCTTAGATTTACCCTTAGGTTTTTTATCCTGAGGCAGAAAAACTCCCTTTCCCCCAGTAACAGTTGAAATAATAGAATCCAACTGAGAACCAAATAAATTATTACATTGGAAAGAAAGAGATAGTAATTCATAGGTATATCATGTACATTAGAAGTTGAAGGAACTGCAACTGGCAATGTACTATTACTGATGGACACTATCTGCATGTAAAAGTTTATCATGACAACTATTACAAATGACATTCGGCTAAATAATTTCCACAATCTTACAACAAATGCACTTAGCCTTAGAACCGATGTCAGGCAGCAATGTTCCAGCAGAAACGTCTGAGGCAGGATCAGATTGAGACATCTTGCAAAATGTAAAAGAAAAAACAACATATAAAGCAAAATTATCAATTTCCTTATATGACAGTTTCAGGAATGGGAAAAAAATGCAAATAGCATAGCCCTCTGATAGAGAAAAAGGCAAGAGGCAAACATCAATGGGGTATTAAAAAAATAAAAAAGTTTGGCGCCAAGTAAGGCGCACAACGTAACGGAAAACTTTTTTGGCGCCAATAATAACCAGAAATGACACACTCGCGTCACTAATGATGCAACTGTGTGTAAGGCTTTGGCGTCAACTATGACGCCGGAAAGGACGAAGTTGCCTCAGACGTATTTTTCTCGCCAAAAAAATTCTCGCGCCAAGAATGACGCAATAAAGTTTAGCATTTGGCGCACCCGCGGGCCTAATACCACCCGCAATTTGCAAGAAAGTAGTCAATTGAAAAAAAAGAATAAACCCCAGGTAAGAAAAAATTTTCTTTAAAAAATGTTTTTTACCCCAAATATGAAACTGACAGTCTGCAGAAGGAAATACATGAACCAGGCTCATGGCAAATATAAGTACAATACATATATTTAGAACTTTATATAAATGCATAAAGTGCCAAACCATAGCTGATGTGTCTTAAGTAATAAAAAACATACTTACCGAAAAAGACACCCATCCACATATAGCAGATAGCCAAACCAGTACTGAAACAGTTATCAGTAGAGGTAATGGTAAATTGAGAGTATATCGTCGATCTGAAAAGGGAGGTAGGAGATGAATCTCTACCACCGATAACAGAGAACCTATGAAATAGACTGCCGTTAGGGATATCATTGTATTCAATAAGTGATACTCCCTCACGTCCCTCTGACATTCACTGTATTTTGAGAGGAATCGGGCTTCAACAATGCTGAGAAGCGCATATCAACGTAGAAATCTTAGCACAAACTTACTTCACCACCTCCTTCACCAGAGACTGTTTGGATAAACTTAAAATAACTAGGTATATACCCACCTATGCAAAACTACTTAGAGCTGTAATAATAATTCAGCAATCATTTTGAAGGATTAAACTGGGGGAAAAAAACATTTAGATGCAATTTAAAATCACCTCCCAATGGTAAATACTAATTTTAATGCAATAAAACTGCCTTAGACACGACATCAAACACCCTTTGCTATGATATGTAGCATTTTTAGGAAAATCTAGTTATCCTAGTTTCATGTACGATCTCAGACTTAAGCCTTATGCTTTTAACTACTAAACACAGAGGAAGACCACCCTGTGAGGAAAAAAATGAGATCCCTTATATGAAAGGTTATTTCACTCTTAAATGTGGGTCCAAAACCCCTTCTAATATGTAGGTTATCACAGTAATAATAATGATCACCTGCATCACTAAGGTTCAGGTTTTTTTATAAAGGGAACAGAGTCTCTTTCAGCGTAACCAAGACCTCTTTCACTGGTTGGTGATTTCCATAATAAATGGCAGCCAGCTAACTAATTATACTATCCTTAAAGGGACATGAAACCCAGTTGTTTTTTTTCATGGTCCAATTTTAAACAACTTTACAATTTAATGCTATTATCTAATTTGCTTCCATCTCTGGGTATTGTTTGTGGAAGGAACAGCAATGACTACTGGGAGCTAGCTAAAAAGTCATTGACAAGAGGCATGTATGTGCAGCCACAAATAAGCAGCTTCTGAGCCTATCTAGGTATACTTTTTTTTAAACAAAGAATACAAAGACCGCAAAACAAATTGAATAGAAATAAATAGAAAAGTTGTTTAACCTCTTGAGTGCCAAAGACTGCTCTGAGCCATCGCAAATTGTCTCAATCAGGTGCCGTCTCTAGCACTCTCCCACCTTGAGGGAGATCTGGGGACTCCCACCCGCTCCTACCCCAGCGCTCGGGCCTCTATAGTGACAGACATCACCGGGGCTTCACGTTTTGCGCAATGACGTCACCCCGCAACTTTATTTAAAAATCACAATGAAAAGTATGGGGAAAGGGGGCATGCTGCTTAGAAGCCTGTATCTCAGGCATCTAAGCAGCTACAGACCCCCAGAACCCACCGTTGGAAAGGTAATCGCCTAACCTTTCCAACGGTATAAGTCTTGGGGATCTGGAAAATTAGCACTCAAAGGGTTAAAATGGTATGCGCTATCAAAATCATTTCCCTGTAAAAAGAGCATACAAACCACATCCTTTGTGAATTTTTTTTTTATGGATTGTAAGAAAATGAGTTAACAGATTAAGTATACTTTTATTTCAGTGGACATAAGAAACAAGCTAACTATACTGCAGGGCTCGACAAACCCAGGAATTTACCCCTGGCTCCTATCTTCTTGAGTTATTTGCCATATATCTATATACAACTACCACTGTTTTGCTCCTAAAACAATGTCTGGCTCCTAAGTACTCTATACAGGCTTTTAATTTTTAAATAGATTTATCGAGTACTGAGCTATAATGTATAAAACACTAAAGGGAAGTTTACACCAACAACAAAATATTGCTTTATTTTAACGCTAGAATTGCTTCAGATAAGAAGCACAATAACAGTGACAGCTTCACAGAGTTCTAAATTAAAGTGTGGGGTAAGGCCACTCATACACAGAAGATAACAAAAACTCACTTAGGCAAAGGGAGCTCAGGAATGTGGTCAATTCGGACAAGTTGCCTTATGCGGAAGCGACACAGATGCTGCAAAGACTTCACGTTGCTGAAACGGGACACAGGATACAGAAGCTGCACTGGGGTGGGAGGAAGACCTGTAGAAGGATAAAAACAGGATGAGAGAGTTGAAGATGATCAGGAGCTGACAGGCAAGATCACAGAGAGCATACACATGAAAACCATCTAGTGCTTATAGTTACTGACCTGGGACCCGTGAGCGCAGAAAATACAGGAACTTCCCATTCTTAGAGTGCATAATAGCCCGTTTGATAAATTCCACCACAGACTGACAGCGATCTTCAAACTTGGGATGACACCAGAGACTGAATGTGCCTGCACAATTTGAACACACAGAGAAACAATCAGACTACCGAATATAATCAGATATAGTGACTATATTTTATTCTTATTGTAACACCATGTACTTGTGGCACAGTGCCTATATAGGAACAGAGATTATTTAACAACAAACACCAAAAAATAAAAAGGAAGAATAAAGCATTTTAAAGTGTCTCTTTTAGAAGCAACAATATCCCATTAGAGGGAATTAAATGTACATAGAAAACATCAAGGTCCTTACACTGCAGTGATGCATACATGTGAATAATCAAAGGGCTGCACACATGGCTAAAGTCACTGCCCTCACCTCTGTAGTGTTCCATGCGTGTGTGGTGGGTGATGCCTTGAGAGCGGAAACTCAAACTCAGAATGTATCGCGGATCTGAGCTGTCTCGCACCAAGAAGGAACCATCTGGCTTCCCTTTCAATTTCATTTCAGCATCTTCCCAGTTCATTGGACCCCAGTACCAGCCACACTATAAAATAGGAGGTAAACTATTCAGAGCAGTGAAGAGGATGTAGTCTAAAAGGGAAATGTGGAGCTAGGGAAAGAAGTATATGAGCATGTATAGTAAATAAATGGGAAGTACAGAAAGATTCATACAATTATGACTCCATCAGAAAATTACAGCATAGCTTTCCCACCCCCATAGTAGGTTGGCAATACCCTGCTGACCTTCTCCAGCTCACGCAGGCTGGCAGCAAAGCTACTGGGGTCCTGTCGTAACAGAGGGCACTGCAAGGGCTGAACCAGTGGAACTGGAACACACTCTGGTGGTCTGAGAGGAACCAATCGTGGCAAAGGGTCTGCAAGGGAAGGAAACGCACTTTCAATTAAAGAATCTGTATACTATGGCTATATCTATGCTAAGCCATAATTGCTTGCATGCTATATTTTGGATCTTCTTGTTTTAAAAACGACTGTGAGAAATCCTATTTTAAAGCAGAAGAATATTAATGTCTGCATTTGGAACACATAACTTATACTATGAAATATTCAATTACCGGCGTTAAATCTTAAAGAAACATTAAATATAGTATAATTGCGTTATCAATAAATCAATAACACTCTGAATTTCAAATGTGTAGTAGATTTCTCTCTGACAAATGTCAAAATGTACGTTTATTTGCCATCCCTTTGTATCATGTGACAGCCATCAGCCAATCAGACTATAAACTGAGAACTTTTACACATGCTCAGTAGTAGCTGATTCTCAAAATGTGTGCATATAAAAATACTGTGCACAATTTGATAATGTCAGTAAATTGTAAGGCCTCTAAACTATTTGGTTTATCTGAATCATGTTTAATTTTGACTTTAGCTTCCTTTTAAACTATATTCAATTACTGTAAACCCCTTATCATGTAAGCCTACGAGCTTAGCTGCTTTGTAGATCACTTTCATGAGAGATGATTTACAACAGTGTAACTCTTGGCAGGGCCCGCTAACCCTTTATCTCCCATAACTGTCACCTTGCATATTAGACCTATGTCTTTAGTGCTGCGGAATCTGTTGGCGCTCTACAAATAATTAATAAAAAATAATAAATGTATATAATTACTACTTCCTTGCAATTTTCCTTGGCAAATACTGCAGTTTACTTTAGAAATTACACTGAAGATATTTTCAATACTTTATTGAATCCACTAAAAGGAATTCTCTCAAAGAGGATAAATATAGCAGTAAATTTTAAGTTCACACAGGAATAGGGCCATCAATTCCTCCTGTATTTGTTAGTCAAATTTTGTCTATTCTCTTAAAAGATTTTAGACACCAATCAGAAAATGCTACCCAGGTGTAAATTAGAAAGTTGCTTAAAATTGCCTGCTCTTTCTGAATCATAAAAGTTTAATTTTGACTATTCCTTTAAAACAAAATTTATGCTTACCTGATAAATTTCTTTCTTTTGCGATGTACCGAGTCCACGGTTTCATCCTTACTTGTGGGATATTATCCTTCCTAACAGGAAGTGGTAAAGAGAGCACCCACAGCAGAGCTGTCTATATAGCTCCCCCCTTAACTCCACCCTCCAGTCATTCGACCGAAGGCCAAGGAAGAAAATGGAGAAACTATAAGGTGCAGAGGTGACTGAAGTTTTCAATAAAAAAAAAATACTGTGTCTTGAATAGATAGGGCGGGCCGTGGACTCGGTACATCGCAAAAGAAAGAAATTTATCAGGTAAGCATAAATTTTGTTTTCTTTTGCATGATGTACCGAGTCCACGGTTTCTTCCTTACTTGTGGGATAGCAATACCAAAGCTTTAGGACACGGATGAAGGGAGGGACAAGACAGGAACCTAAACGGAAGGCACCACTGCTTGCAAAACCTTTCTCCCAAAAATAGCCTCCGAAGAAGCAAAAGTATCAAATTTGTAAAAGTTTGAAAAGGTATGGAGCGAAGACCAAGTCGCAGCCTTAAAAATCTGTTCAACAGAAGCATCATTTTTAAAAGCCCATGTGGAAGCTACCGCTCTAGTAGAATGAGCTGTAATCATTTCAGGAGGCTGCTGTCCAGCAGTCTCATAAGCCAAACGGATGATGCTTTTCAGCCAAAAGGAAAGAGAGGTAGCCGTAGCCTTTTGACCCCGACGCTTTCCAGAATAGACAACAAACAATGAAAATGTTTGACGAAAATCTTTGGTTGCCTGCAAATAAAACTTCAAAGCACGAACTACGTCCAAGTTGTGCAACAGACGTTCCTTCTTAGAAGGATTAGGACACAGAGAAGGAACAATAATTTCCTGATTGATATTCCTGTTAGTAACAACCTTAGGAAGGAACCCAGGTTTGGTACGCAAAACCACCTTATCAGCATGAAAAACAAGATAAGGCGAGTCACATTGTAATGCAGACAGTTCAGAAACTCTTCGAGCTGAAGAGATAGCAACTAGGAATAGAACTTTCCAAGATAGAAGCTTAATATCTATGGAATGCATGGGTTCAAACGGAACCCCCTGGAGCACTTTAAGAACTAAATTTAGAATCAATGGCAGAGCAACAGGTTTACATGTAGGCTTGATTCTAACTAAAGCCTGACAAAAAGCCTGAACGTCTGGGACATCTGCCAGACGCTTGTGCAATAGAATAGACAAAGCAGATATCTGTCCTTTTAAGGAACTAGCTGACAATCCTTTCTCCAATCCCTCTTGAAGAAAGGACAAAATCCTAGGAATCCTGATCTTACTCCATGAGTAGCCTTTGGATTCGCACCAAAAAAGATATTTACGCCATATCTTATGATAGATCTTCCTGGTGACAGGCTTTCGAGCCTGAATCAAGGTATCTATGACCGACTCGGAGAAACCCCGCTTTGATAAAATCAAGCGTTCAATCTCCAAGCAGTTGCAGAGAAATTAGATTTGGATGCTTGAACGGACCTTGAATCAGAAGGTCCTGTCTGAACAAAAATTTTCTTTAGGAGACCCTCTAATTTTTTATCCATAGGATCTTTTGAAGATAAAATAAAACTAACAGTTTAACACCTCTCACTTTACCCTTCCTGCTTAGAGCCGGCAAAGAGAATGACTGGGGGGTGGAGTTAAGGGGGGGGGGCTATATAGACAGCTCTGCTGTGGGAGCTCTCTTTGCCACTTCCTGTTAGGAAGGATAATATCCCACAAGTAAGGATGAAACCGTGGACTCGGTACTTCATGCAAAAGAAAGACACTTCTCCACATGGCTCAGCAGGTTATGATTTTATTTACATAACCCCAGAGGCAGAACTTTTTTCATTTTCTGTGACGAGATGTTTTTTAGTGAAAAATTGTCTGCAGTGTCTTTAAGAAGCTGGTGTTGCTGTGTTTTTGCCCTTACTCGGTGTGCATGAGGACAGGTCAGGTTCATGTACATCCTGTGTATACACCATATACACACACTATATATATATATATATATATATATATATATATATATATATATATATATATATATATATATATATATATACATACACACACACCACATATGTGCACATGGGCATCTGGATGGGAAGGGGACATATGCCTCCCACTGGAATTTGGTTCTCTGTATATTAAAAAAAACTCACTTAATTAACTTTTTTATATCAATGAGACTTTAGAAAAACAAAAAAAGTGTACGAAAAGCAAATTTATCATGCTGCATATTATGCCACTGAACTGATTTTTAAGGGCATTTTATTTTTTTGTTTCCTCCAATTACATACTTTTTTTCTCTGAGAACCCATGTATGTGCATATTAATTACCAATAAGTGAATACAGAGCATCTTTAAATCCCTTTCATTAAGGATTATTGTTTTTTTTCCAGGTGCAAAGAGAGAGACACACCACTTGTATAAGTGGTGTACTGTTTTTCAGTTAATCGGCACTGATAGAATAACACCTGAATCCCTCAACACAAACATATGCTCCTCAATTAAACATTCTTTAATAAAATCCCAGTGTTTGCTGACCCTTTACTTTAAGAACAATCTCCTCTTGTGACATTTTCCCCATAAATTCCCTGATAACATTGGTACCTCTATTATTAAGTTTATTGCTACTTCATTAACAACTAGTTGAATGCAGATCCCATGCTACTGAAGTACTGTGGAGCAATCTACATACGGCTAACTACCTAGTCTCACCGTTTCCATGGGCTCTTTTGCACAGATCTGCCCCTAAGTCCTGCACACATCTCCTACTGCAGCACATTGCATATTCTTGGAGACCAGCAATGTGCGCTCTGACTCAGCAGCGTATCACCTACGGCACGTCTTAGGACTATGATTTACATTCCGTGGGCTCATTACACAGACCTGCCCCTGCATTAATAATTCAATAGCGCCGAGCGGTGGTGCGGCGGTAGTGTGAGTAGAGGGCTGAGTGAGAGCTGGAAAAGAAGCTAGCGCACAACAAATCTTTACATTGCACACATCTCCTACTGAAGCACATTATAAACTGGGTTTCAATTTACAACGGTTTCGATTTACAACCATTCCTTCTGGAACCTAACCCTGGCGTAAACTGAGGGCTACCTGTATATAAGTTTAGCATTCTAAATTATTTTTAAACACACAAATATGTTCTTTTCTGCTTTCCCGAAAAGGTTGCACTATGCAGATAAGGCATGCAATTTAAACAACTTTCCAATTTACTTTTGTCATCAAACTTGCTATGTTCCCTTGGTATTCTTTGTTGGAAACTAAACCTAGGCAAGCTCTGATTTCTAAATGGCTGAAGGCCGCCTCTTATCTCAGTGCATTGTGCTCACTCCCATGGAGTTATGAGTCACTATTGATTGGCTAAATTTCAAGTCTGTCAAAAGAACTGAGATAAAGGGGCATTCTGCAGATGCTTAGATACAAGGTAATCACATAGCTAAACAGCTTATTATGTAACAGTTTTGGTTATGCAAAACAGGAGAATGGGAAATAAAGGGATTATCTTTTTAAACAATACAAATTTTTGTGTAGACTGTCCCTTTAAATCTAATTTTTTTTTTAATCCGATTAATCGAAAAAATAATCGGCCAACTAATCGATTATGAAAATAGTTAGTTGCAGCCCTACTTCCAAATCTGTGGCCCTTTATTAAAGGGATACTGAACCCAAATAGTTTCTTTCATGATTCAGATAGAGCATGCAATTTTAAGCAACTTTCTATTTTACTCCTATTATGAATTTCTTCGTTCTCTTGCTATCTTTATTTGAAGAAGAAGGCATCTAAGCTAAGGGAGCCAGCCAATTTTTGGTTCAGACCTCTGGGCAGCACTTTTTTATTGGTTGGTGAATTTATCCACCACTCAGCAGGAACAATCCAGGTTGTTCACCAAAAATGGGTCGGTATCTAAACTTACATTCTTGCTTTTCAAATAAAGATACCAAGAGAATGAAGAAAATTTGATAATAGGAGTAAATTAGAAAGTTGCTTAAAATTGCATGCTCTATCTGAATCACAAAAGAAACAATTTGGGTTCATTGTCCCTTTAAGTACCACTGATATTGTACCTTACGATCTAGGCAGAGAAATATAAAGAACCCCGGCTTTAGAGAGGAAAAAACAATGCTGAAGCTCTGTTAATAGAGCAGGGCAACTGATGTATTAACAGCCAGAAGGTATTTAGTTTAAAACATGAAACCCAATTTTTTCAGCGAAACACAGCTTTTGCTTCGGACCTACAGTGCTCAGTATCTCCTGAGCAGTACTCCTACTATGCGTTTGGTTTGACAGATAATTTTGACAACTGTTCATGAATGGAAATTCGTTAAAGTTAAATTAGTAGCTAGCACTACATGCCAGCAGCAGCACAAAATATATATATATATATATATATATATATTTCTTCTGTTAAGTGTGATCAGTCCACGGGTCATCATTACTTCTGGGATATTACTCCTCCCCAACAGGAAGTGCAAGAGGATTCACCCAGCAGAGCTGCATATAGCTCCTCCCCTCTACGTCACTCCCAGTCATTCTCTTGCACCCAACGACTAGATAGGATGTGTGAGAGGACTATGGTGATTATACTTAGTTTTATATCTTCAATCAAAAGTTTATTATTTTAAAATAGCACCGGAGTGTGTTATTACCTCTCTGGCAGAGTTTGAAGAAGAATCTACCAGAGTTTTGCTATGATTTTAGCCGGAGTAGTTAAGATCATATTGCTGTTCTCGGCCATCTGAGGAGTGAGGTAAACTTCAGATCAGGGGACAGCGGGCAGATGAATCTGCATAGAGGTATGTAGCAGTTTTTATTTTCTGACAATGGAATTGATGAGAAAATCCTGCCATACCGATATAATGTCATGTATGTATACTTTACACTTCAGTATTCTGGGGAATGGTACTTCCCTAGAATTACACTGTAAGAAATACATAAAGCTGTTTAATAACTAGAGATTATGTTTAACGTTTTTGCTGGAATGTAAAATAGTTTTCATTTGCTGAGGTACTGTGTGAATAAATGTTTGGGCACTATTTTTCCACTTGGCAGTTGCTTAATCTGTTTTTCTGACAGTTTCTGTTCTCCCTCACTGCTGTGTGTGAGGGGGAGGGGCCGTTTTTTGGCGCTTTTACTATGCATCAAATATTTCAGTCAGCAACTCATTGTATTCCCTGCATGATCCGGTTCATCTCTACAGAGCTCAGGGGTCTTCAAAACTTATTTTGAGGGAGGTAATTTCTCTCAGCAGAGCTGTGAGAATTATAGTTTGACTGAGATAAAAAACGTTTATTCTGTAATTTGTTTCCTGCTTTCAGAATTTGTTATCTTTGCTAATGGGATTAAACCTTTGCTAAAGTTGTGTTGTTTACAAGGATTGAGGCTATAACTGTTTCAATTTATTAATTTTCAACTGTCATAGATCTTCTGTGCTTCTTAAAGGCACAGTACGTTTTAATATTATTCTAATTGAATTGTATTTCCAAGTTGCAAGTTTATTTGCTAGTGTGTTAAACATGTCTGATTCAGAGGATGATACCTGTGTCATTTGTTGCAATGCCAAAGTGGAGCCCAATAGAAATTTATGTACTAACTGTATTGATGCTACTTTAAATAAAAGTCAATCTGTACAAATTGAACAAATTTCACCAAACAACGAGGGGAGAGTTATGCCGACTAACTCGCCTCACGTGTCAGTACCTACATCTCCCGCTCAGAGGGAGGTGCGTGATATTGTAGCGCCGAGTACATCTGGGCGGCCATTACAAATCACATTACAGGATATGGCTACTGTTATGACTGAGGTTTTGGCTAAATTACCAGAACTAAGAGGTAAGCGTGATCACTCTGGGGTGAGAACAGAGTGCGCTGATAATATTAGGGCCATGTCAGACACTGCGTCACAGGTGGCAGAACATGAGGACGGAGAACTTCATTCTGTGGGTGACGGTTCTGATCCAGACAGACTGGATTCAGATATTTCAAATTTTAAATTTAAACTGGAAAACCTCTGTGTATTACTAGGGGAGGTGTTAGCGGCTCTGAATGATTGTAACACAGTTGCAATACCAGAGAAAATGTGTAGGTTGGATAAATATTTTGCGGTACCGACGAGTACTGAGGTTTTTCCTATACCTAAGAGACTTACTGAAATTGTTACTAAGGAGTGGGATAGACCCGGTGTGCCGTTCTCACCCCCTCCGATATTTAGAAAAATGTTTCCAATAGACGCCACCACAAGGGACTTATGGCAAACGGTCCCTAAGGTGGAGGGAGCAGTTTCTACCTTAGCTAAGCGTACCACTATCCCGGTGGAGGATAGCTGTGCTTTTTCAGATCCAATGGATAAAAAGTTAGAGGGTTACCTTAAGAAAATGTTTGTTCAACAAGGTTTTATATTGCAACCCCTTGCATGCATTGCGCCGATCACGGCTGCAGCGGCATTCTGGATTGAGTCTCTGGAAGAGAACATTGGTTCAGCTACTCTGGACGACATTACGGACAGGCTTAGAGTCCTTAAACTAGCTAATTCATTCATTTCGGAGGCCGTAGTACATCTTACTAAACTTACGGCGAAGAATTCAGGATTCGCCATTCAGGCACGCAGGGCGCTGTGGCTAAAATCCTGGTCAGCTGATGTTACTTCTAAGTCTAAATTGCTTAATATACCTTTCAAAGGGCAGACCTTATTCGGGCCCGGGTTGAAAGAGATTATCGCTGACATTACAGGAGGTAAAGGCCATGCCCTGCCTCAGGACAAAGCCAAAGCCAAGACTAGACAGTCTAATTTTCGTTCCTTTCGTAATTTCAAAGCAGGAGCATCATCAACTTCCGCTGCACCAAAACAGGAAGGAGCTGTTGCTCGCTACAGACAAGGCTGGAAACCTAACCAGTCCTGGAACAAGGGCAAGCAGACTAGGAAACCTGCTGCTGCCCCTAAAACAGCATGAATTGAGGGCCCCCGATCCGGGATCGGATCTAGTGGGGGGCAGACTTTCTCTCTTCGCCCAGGCTTGGGCAAGAGATGTTCAGGATCCCTGGGCGCTAGAGATAATATCTCAGGGATACCTTCTGGACTTCAAATACTCTCCTCCAAGAGAGAGATTTAATCTGTCAAGATTGTCAACAATCCAGACAAAGAAAGAGGCGTTTCTACGCTGCGTACAAGAGCTCTTGTTAATGGGAGTAATCCATCCAGTTCCACGATCGGAACAGGGACAGGGGTTTTACTCAAATCTGTTTGTGGTTCCCAAAAAAGAGGGAACTTTCAGACCAATCCTGGACTTAAAGATCCTAAACAAATTCCTAAGAGTTCCATCGTTCAAGATGGAGACTATTCGGACAATTTTACCTATGATCCAAGAGGGTCAATACATGACCACTGTAGATTTAAAAGATGCTTACCTTCACATACCGATTCACAAAGATCATTATCGGTACCTAAGGTTTGCCTTCCTAGACAGGCATTACCAGTTTGTGGCTCTTCCTTTCGGATTGGCTACAGCTCCAAGAATCTTCACAAAGGTTCTGGGTGCTCTTCTGGCGGTACTAAGACCGCGGGGAATCTCGGTAGCTCCATACCTAGACGACATTCTGATACAAGCTTCAAGCTTTCAAACTGCCAAGTCTCATACAGAGTTAGTGCTGGCATTTCTAAGGTCACATGGATGGAAGGTGAACAAAAAGAAAAGTTCACTCGTTCCACTCACAAGAGTTCCCTTCCTGGGGACTCTTATAGATTCTGTAGAAATGAAGATTTACCTGACAGAGGACAGGCTAACAAGACTTCAAAGTGCTTGCCGCACCCTTCATTCCATTCAACACCCGTCAGTGGCTCAATGCATGGAGGTAATCGGCTTAATGGTAGCGGCAATGGACATAGTACCCTTTGCACGCTTACACCTCAGACCACTGCAACTGTGCATGCTAAGTCAGTGGAATGGGGATTACTCAGACTTATCCCCTTCTCTGAATCTGGATCAAGAGACCAGAAATTCTCTTCTATGGTGGCTTTCTCGGCCACATCTGTCCAGGGCGATGCCATTCAGCAGACCAGACTGGACAATTGTAACAACAGACGCCAGCCTTCTAGGTTGGGGTGCCGTCTGGAATTCTCTGAAGGCTCAGGGACAATGGAGTCAGGAGGAGAGTCTCCTGCCAATAAACATTCTGGAATTGAGAGCAGTTCTCAATGCCCTCCTGGCTTGGCCCCAGTTGACAACTCGGGGGTTCATCAGGTTTCAGTCGGACAACATCACGACTGTAGCTTACATCAACCATCAGGGAGGGACAAGAAGCTCCCTAGCTATGTTGGAAGTATCAAAGATAATTTGCTGGGCAGAGTCTCACTCTTGCCACCTGTCAGCAATCCACATCCCGGGAGTGGAGAACTGGGAGGCGGATTTCTTAAGTCGTCAGACTTTTCATCCGGGGGAGTGGGAACTTCATCCGGAGGTCTTTGCCCAAATACTTCGACGTTGGGGCAAACCAGAGATAGATCTCATGGCGTCTCGACAGAACGCCAAGCTTCCTCGTTACGGGTCCAGATCCAGGGATCCAGGAGCAGTCCTGATAGATGCTCTGACAGCACCTTGGGACTTCAGGATGGCTTACGTGTTTCCACCCTTCCCGTTGCTTCCTCGATTGATTGCCAGAATCAAACAAGAGAGAGCATCAGTGATTCTAATAGCACCTGCGTGGCCACGCAGGACTTGGTATGCAGACCTGGTGGACATGTCATCCTGTCCACCTTGGTCTCTACCTCTGAAACAGGACCTTCTGATACAGGGTCCCTTCAAACATCAAAATCTAACTTCTCTGAAGCTGACTGCTTGGAAATTGAACGCTTGATTTTATCAAGACGTGGATTTTCTGAGTCAGTTATTGATACCTTAATACAGGCTAGGAAACCTGTTACCAGAAAGATTTACCATAAGATATGGCGTAAATACCTATATTGGTGTGAATCCAAAGGTTACTCTTGGAGTAAGGTTAGGATTCCTAGGATATTGTCTTTTCTACAAGAAGGTTTAGAAAAGGGTTTATCTGCTAGTTCATTAAAGGGACAGATCTCAGCTCTGTCCATTCTGTTACACAAACGTCTGTCAGAAGTTCCTGACGTCCAGGCTTTTTGTCAGGCTTTGGCCAGAATTAAGCCTGTGTTTAAAACTGTTGCTCCACCATGGAGTTTAAACCTTGTTCTTAATGTTTTACAGGGCGTTCCGTTTGAACCCCTTCATTCCATTGATATAAAGTTGTTATCTTGGAAAGTTCTATTTTTAATGGCTATTTCCTCGGCTCGAAGAGTCTCTGAATTATCAGCCTTACATTGTGATTCTCCTTATTTGATTTTTCATTCGGATAAGGTAGTCCTGCGTACCAAACCTGGGTTCTTACCTAAGGTAGTTACTAACAGGAATATCAATCAAGAGATTGTTGTTCCTTCTTTATGCCCAAATCCTTCTTCAAAGAAGGAACGTCTACTGCACAACCTGGATGTAGTCCGTGCTCTAAAATTTTACTTACAGGCAACTAAGGAATTTCGACAAACGTCTTCTCTGTTTGTCATTTACTCTGGGCAGAGGAGAGGTCAAAAGGCTTCCGCTACCTCTCTTTCTTTTTGGCTTCGTAGCATAATTCGTTTAGCTTATGAGACTGCTGGACAGCAGCCTCCTGAAAGAATTACAGCTCATTCTACTAGAGCTGTGGCTTCCACTTGGGCCTTCAAGAATGAGGCCTCTGTTGAACAGATTTGCAAGGCTGCAACTTGGTCTTCGCTTCATACTTTTTCCAAATTTGACAAATTTGACACTTTTGCTTCATCGGAGGCTATTTTTGGGAGAAAGGTTCTTCAGGCAGTGGTTCCTTCTGTATAAAGAGCCTGCCTATCCCACCCGTCATCCGTGTACTTTTGCTTTGGTATTGGTATCCCAGAAGTAATGATGACCCGTGGACTGATCACACTTAACAGAAGAAAACATAATTTATGCTTACCTGATAAATTCCTTTCTTCTGTAGTGTGATCAGTCCACGGCCCGCCCTGTTTTTTAAGGCAGGTAAATATTTTTTAATTTATACTCCAGTCACCACTTCACCCTTGGCTTTTCCTTTCTCGTTGGTACTTGGTCGAATGACTGGGAGTGACGTAGAGGGGAGGAGCTATATGCAGCTCTGCTGGGTGAATCCTCTTGCACTTCCTGTTGGGGAGGAGTAATATCCCAGAAGTAATGATGACCCGTGGACTGATCACACTACAGAAGAAAGGAATTTATCAGGTAAGCATAAATTATGTTTTTTTTTTTTTTTCTGTATTTTTGATAGGGTCAGGATTGGTCAAGAACAAAACTGAAATTTCTATACTTGAGGGTTATTAGATAAATCAATCGTCTGACAATACAACTGCTGGATATAGTTATTGAATAGAGTGCAACTTAAACTTCTAAAACCTTTCCTACCTAAATAGTGTAAGTATGAACTTTCCTACCTGCAGAAAAGCATTTTAAACCTTTACAGTAGCTGATTTAACGGCATGAAAATATATATATATATATATATATCTATCTAACCAGACTCAGAAAAGAATTTCAGATACATTATCATGCTCATCTGAAACAGTGTAATTAATAGGTCATGTATCAAATGTATTGCTTAAAAGGGACATTAAGCGGCTGGGCACAACTACAGCTACTCACCATGCTATTTTTTTCCTTTCTGTGCTGCCAGCTCTCTTCAGAACTGTTCTCTTATTTTAATCCCTAACTGGTGCCATTTGGACAAGTTCCACATTGTTATACTGGGTGCCGCTATCATGCGGCTTATGTAGTCCTGCACTATGTGACAGAAGCAGTGTGCATTGACTGATCAGTGACTTTGCCAGCTTTACTGGGCACTGCAGGTTAGAGTGCATGATACAGAGTGGGATTACATTTTTGAAGTAGCTGCATTGCTGTATATTATTTATTTGGCCTTTTTATGTTATGTAACTTTTAAACTATGTATAAAATGTAAACTTAACCCTTTTGCATTGTGTGCACTAAGTTTAAATGCAAATTACAGATGTGAAAGTGTTTATTAATCTGTGGACATTCGTCACAGGGTGCAAAAATGCATGAGCTCAGAGAGAGACGGTATCACCCTGAATGAAACTGTGGAGCTTTACCAACAGGCACCTGTAAAAAGTTAAAAGAAGAGAATACCTCTGAAGAGCCACTACAGGAAAGGAAACAATAGCATGGTGCATAGTGAACATTTGGTTGAAGTTTTGTCCAGCAGTTTAATATCCCTTTAAGAAAAAAAACTTGGTCCTAAACAGCCACAGCATTATAATTTAAATATCACAAGAAGAGTATATGTAAAAGTAGCATGATTCCTGAGTTATAGATACAGCTAATTATTGAAAACACACTGATCTTTTAATTTATGTGCGTCACACTGAATGTCTATGGGTCCAATTATAAAGGGGGGTTTTCTTTTTTTTAAATCAACTGTTTTTATTAATGATTTTCAACTAGGTGTACAGAGAGTTCATATTCACAGATATTTTACATCTCAATTTACATCATGCCAATTACAGAGATAATAATATTAAAAAAGAGATTCTATTACATCAGCATACATCAACATTTCGTTCAGCGCATAACAGCTTAGAATTTAGTATGTTCAAGGCACGTAATGGCATTCTATCTCAAAGCAATCTGTCTCAGAGCTCTCGGAAATGCCCCAGTTATTTAAGGAAGTCAATAATTTACCATACCTGTTAACATTAAGCTAAAAGCTATAATCCAATTTAAACCTTGTCTAATAAAAAGTGACACAGTATTTCACTTGTTGGAAGCTATCATTTCAGCATCAACAGTTCAGAGTTAGGGTTTCCCTTGTTCCCAAATGTACTTAAAGGGACAGTCTAGGCCAAAATAAACTTTCATGATTCAGATAGAGCATGTCATTTTAAACAATTTTCCAATTTACTTTTATCACCAATTTTGCTTTGTTATCTTGGTATTCTTAGTTGAAAGCTTAATCTAGGAGGTTCATATGCTAATTTCTTAGACCTTGAAGGCCACCTCTTTTCAGAATGCATTTGAACAGTTTTTCACCACTAGACGGTGTTAGTTCACGTATTTCATATAGATAACACTGTGCTCGTGCAGGTGAAGTTATCTGGGAGCAGGCAGTGATTGGCTAAACTGCAAGTCTGTCAAAAGAACTGAAGTAAAGGGGCAGTTTGCAGAGGCTTAGATACAAGATAATCACAGAGGTTAAAAGTATATTATTATAACTGTGTTGGTTATGCAACACTGGGGAATGGGTAATAAAGGGATTATCTATCTTTTAAAACAACAAAAATTCTGGTGTAGACTGTCCCTTTAATGTCTGCAATAAAATCGTGCCTACCTTGAAAGATGTAGTGTATTTGCTCTAGCGCTAAGATGTGGTCCACTTCTCTCAACCACATCAAAAAATTAGGGGTCTGTGTTGATTTCCAAAATCTAGGTATTAGGCGCTTAGCGCCATTAAGTAGGCAACGAAATAGATGCTTACGGTATATGCAGGGGATAGGGGGAGTATCTTGCAACAAAACTATAATAGGAGAGAGTGTGATAGTGAGCCCTAAAGTAGTGTTAATGCATTTTGAGATGTCTGTCCAGTATGTCTGCATGAGAGGGCATGACCACCAAATATGTGACAAAGTTCCAGATCCACCACAGTGTCTCCAACAAAAAGGAGGAGGAATTTTGGAAGATACTATGGAGCCGCTGCGGGGTTAGGTACCACCTGAATAATAGCTTGTAGTTCATTTCAGCGAACACCAAGGAAAGGGACGACTTTTTAAGGTCCATAAAAATGTGGCTCCATTGCGCCTCAGAGAGGACGGCACCCAATTCCTTCTACCATTTAAGTATATAGGAGGGTCTCTTAGCTGGAAAGGAACCTCTAAGTAATTTGTATATTATGGAGATATGTGATTTTACCATGGTGGGGGTGGTGCATAATGTTTCAAAGGAATTAAGGGGTCTGGTGAGGTCCTTTATGGCAGGACTGTTTGTTATAGCATGTCTTATCTGTAAATAGGGGAACCAGAGATGAAATGGGGGGCCCAGCAGTTGGGCGAGTTCCAGTTGCGGTCGAATTTGTCCTTTGGAAAGTACTAGGTGCGCTGGAATATTGGAGGGAGAATTTGCGATAATCGGAATTTGCAAGGAGTGTGTATGTAGTAGGAGAAGAATATTGAGGAGAGGGGTGAGGGTATGGTCGAGATTCATTTATCAAAGGTGAGGGTTTTATCCCACACTCTGTGTGGCAGCTACATAATAGTTTGTATAGGCTTTTGGAGGTCTGTGGTTGGGCATAGTCCAGGCACAGATCTCCCAGATTATAACCTCTGATTAGAGAGGATTCTAATTGTACCCAAGGCTTGTTGTGATGGAAATGTTTCCATGCTACTATTAGATCTAGGAGAGCTGCTCTGTAGTATGCAATAAGATTCGGAGCACCTAATCCACCATGCTCTATCGAGGTATTAGGTGTTTTTAGTGACTCTGGTACGTTTCTGAGCCCAAATAAAAGAATCAAACATTTTCTGTTGTTGCAATAAGTACGAGGCAGGGACATCTAGTGGGAGGACCTGAAACAGGTTAAGAAATTTAGGAATGAGGTTCATTATGAGGGCATTAACACGGCCCATCCAAGAAAGATGGCCCTGTCTATGCCATGCTTCGAGGGAAATCTGCACTTCTTTTTGGAGAGGGATATAATGGAGGTCGAACAGATAAGACTGTAGGAGAAATATCTATTCCCAGATAACATTTTATTTGTGATTTGGAATGAAGTATGTGTCTTAATAAAGTTAACAACTTCTTCTGAGATGTGAAGAGGCATTAACTTAGATTTCTCCATATTAACTGAGAAATTCGAAACCTCTTCATATTCTTCTAGTTCCATGAGCAGCTCTGGTAGTGAGGTGGATATGGAGCGCAAAGAGAATAGGATATCGTCTGCATATAGAAGGCATTTTTGCTGAGACAAGCCCAAGATTGTACCCTCAATCCGGTCATTGTGTCTAACCCTGTTAGCTAGTACCTCCACCGTCAGGGCGAATAGCAAGGGGGGAAAGGGGGCATCCCTGCCTCGTACCGTTTCTAATGGGGATCTTCTGGGATAAAGTGCTATTGGCGCTAATCCTAGCAACTGGGCCATTATAAAAGTGCTTTGACACGTGCAACAAATGTATCTGAAAAGCCAAACCTCGACCGGGTGGGCCCACGAAAAATCCCAGTCCACCCTGTCGAATGCTTTTTCCGCGTCCGTGGAAAGTAAGATTACAGGGGTTTTAGTGGTGTTGGCTGTGAATATAGTTTGAAGGACACGAATAGTATTATCCTTAGCCTCTCTTCTAAAAATAAAACCCACTTGATCGGTATGAATTAGGTTAGGGAGAATGTTGCTTAATCTAGAAACTATTAATTTGGCATATAATTTGATATCAACGTTAATCAAAGATATAGGGTGATAGTTGGAAACCTGTTCTGCATCCTTTCCTGGTTTTGGAATAACCGTTATTGTGGCTTCCAAAAGGGATTGAGGCAGAGGACAATCCTGTTCTAGTGAGTTATACATTGTGAGGAGGTGGGGACTCAGGTGGGTTTTAAATAGATGGAAAAATTTAGGGGTAAACCCATCTGGGCCTGGGGCTTTACCTAGGGGGAGCTTATTAATTGCTATAAGTATTTCCTGTAAAGTAAACTGAGTCAAGAAATTCACTATCTTCTTCGGAAAGGGTAGGAAGTTGGGATTGCGAGAGGTAGGTATTAATCATATAAAGTTTAGTTTCCGGATGTGGGGTCGGGAGATTGTATAAGGAGGAGTAATAGTTAGCAAATTGTTTAACTATTTCTATGTTTTTAGAAAGGTAAGATCCAGTAGGATTTGAAATTTTTGAGATAAAGGTTTTATATTGTTTCTTTTTGAGAGACCTGGCCATCAGACGGCCAGTTTTATTGCTTTCAATGTAAAATTTAGACTTGGATGTTATTGCACGCAAGTGGACATTCTTAATTAAGTACTGGTTGAGAGCCTCTCTGGCCAACTGTGACTGCGATAGGAGCTGTGGGCAAAGGGGATTCTGTTTCAACGCGGTTTCACCGTTTTGGAAAGTAGTCGTTAAGGTTAAGTATTGTGCCGCCCTCTGTTTGCGAAGTTTGTATGTATGGCCCAATATCACCTCCCCTGAAATAACATTTGTAGGCCTCCCAGTTATTGGTGGCCAAGGTAACCATAGGATCATTAAAAGTAAACAATTTGGCGTTTTTTTCCATTACATCTGTGGTAATCAGTGGGTCTGAGAATATATGGTCATTAAGCTTTGAGTGTTGTTGGTGTTGTGGCCTACAAGACCAGGCAAAGATGGAGCCAACCATGCTGTGATCGGACCATGAGGTGAGATATATAGTCTAGAGTCGATTAGTGTAGACTGTGTGTTCTGGTCACATAGGATGTAGTCAATGCGAGAGTAAGAGAGTGTTGAGGGTGGGAGAAAAATCTTTAGTGTCAGGATGAGAGATCCTCCATGTGTCAAAAAGGGGGATTGTCCTAATAGCTTGCCAATTAGCTTTTATTTGGTTATAACGTATATAAGATTTACCTGCAGATGTATCTAGTGCTGGGTTAATTGGGAAGTTGAAGTAATCTCCTATCAGTATTGGGCCTTTAGAGATGTCCATTAATTTATTAGTTACTGTGTGGAAGAAGGAAGGAGAGGGGCTATTAGGAGCATATATGTTGGCCAATTTTATAGGTCTGCCGTAATATAAACCAACTAGAATCAATATTCTACCCTCACGGTCTTGGTATTTATTTAGGAGAACGAAGGGAGTATTCCTTCTAAAAGAGATGCAAACTTATGTTTTGACGGTCCTGAATTCAGGAAGTGCTGGTCATAATATAAATGCGAGAGGGTGGGCTCATTGGTTTTCTTAAAATGTGTCTCTTGAACCATTATGATGTCCATTTGCTTTTTGAAGAAGTCATGGAACGCTATGGAGCGCTTCTGTGGGGACAGAAAGCCGTTAACATTTTGCGTGGCAATTTTGAGTTGGCTTACTATAGGATGATGTGCCATATGTGCCTAGGTGAGGAAATCAAAAAAAAAAAAAAGTTAACTAGAGAAAGAAAGAATTTAAGATGAAGAATATCAAGATAAGGGGAAAAGTGAAAAGGAAAAAAGGGGAGAAAAGTTTTAGCGGAACCGAGTCCGATAGGGGAACAAAAAAAAAAAAAAAGAGAGATAGAGAATTAAATTAAAGAGGGGAAGTTCTGCTCAACGGAGCCCTCCCCAACACGCTCACATATAGAACTATGAAATGACAATTAAATGCTGAAGGTCTACACAGCAGTTTTAAGATCATTCAGCTAAAGTCGTAACTTAACTATAAAATAGTCAAAACTTCTATAACCTAAATTGTGAAAGTGCATTAGCGCCATTACAGTAATATACAATATATAACATTTTCCAACAATGAGTGCCCTCAGGATCACGTACGTATGTGACATGGTAACTACTTTAGGGAAAACTCAGTACAAAAAAGGGCGCCATATTATAACATTTCAACAGTAACCATCAATAAATTGTAACATTTAGGTAACACCTGAACAATATGTCCACAAATAAACAATAATTGCATACTGAATTCAATCATGCCCAGGCGGCCATTGGAGCAATGAGCTCCGGAGTTAGCAGGTTAATGTATACAGTAGGCTCTTGGTGTGAGAGTCAATTTCACTGCTGCTAGTGTAATTTACAGGGTAAAGATACCCTGTATTCTGTACTCACTGATTCCCGAGATTACAGCACTTCACGTCAGGAGGTGTCCAGTAAGCAAGATGGGTCTGGACTGTGTCTCTTCTTAGCTTGTTTGCCAGCAATCTCAGACCACAGCTATTTTTGTTGCTTTGCAGGCTGTGCCTCACTCCCTGGTGGAGAGGGCTCAGGTACTTCGGGGAGTGGTAGATCCAGTTGCTTACAAAAGCCGGGAATGTTGGCAGGATTGTGGCATTCATGATGTTTTCCATCTTTAACAACTTGTAAAGATACCGGGAATCCCCATCTATAAGGTATTTTTAGCGAGCGATGATTTGTGAGACAGGCAAATTATCTTCGAAGTTGCAGTGTTCGTATTGAAAGGTCTTGAAATATTTGGATTTTAGCACCCATAAAAGAGAAGGATGGTTGTGATCTGGCTAATTGGAAGATCTTTTCTCTGTCCCTGAAGCTCTGGAAACATACAATAATGTCTCTAGGAGGTCGATTATCCTTGGGCTTGGGTCGTAATGCACGGTGGGCTCTCTCAAGGGGGATCTCGTTAAAAACTCTTTGGTTGCCTATTGCCAATGACTGAAACAAGTTTTGTAGATGATCAGGTATGTCCTTTCTGCTTACATATTCAGGTACCCCACAAAATCGGAGGTTGTTCCTCCGTGTTCTATTTTCTATGTCGTCCGGTTTATTTTCCAGCTCCACAATCTGAGCTTGTTGCGAATCCATGAAGTGGGACATGTCTGCTATTTCTTTGGTTATTTCTTCTCTGTCTTCTTCCAATGCCTCCACTCAGTGTCCCAACTCGTTTATATCTTTTTTTTTTAAGTCTGCACACTCAGATTTGATGCAGGACTTTACTTGGTTTATAAGGCCTTCCATAGCCTTTAGGGTCACAGGTTCGTCTGCGATTTGTCAGGGCACTGCTGGAGTGGGGTACCTGAGAGATATTGAGGTGATCTGATAAGGAATCTTCGTCACTACCTGTTTGTGATACCTCCACTTTCTTTTGCCGGTCTGTACTCTTAAAAAAGGTGCTTACAGTATTGGCATTGCTGCCTGACTTTAAGTTCTTGTCCGTTTTAGCACTTCTTCGTAGCGCCATGACGCAATTTGCAATCTGGATACCCCAGATTGTGCACAGGCCTGATTTAATTGTATATGAGGGGCAGGATCAGAGCCAAGGCTGGGAGATAGCGGAACTGACTCCCAAAATAACTTGCTTTGTAATGTATTTGAGGGCCAAGATAGGGTAATATATAACTGACTATTAATAAAGCGAACTCTTGTATAGCTCTTGAGCTCTGTGGATAGGCTAGTGTTGCGTTATAGAAGGTCTGAGCAAATAATGCTTCCCAATTGTGTAATTGGGCTAAGTGCTTATATTCTGCAGAGTGAGTGCCATTATATTTTTTATTTCCTTCTACTTTCCATTACTGTCTCTCAAGCCCATACATTATACCATGTACTTGGTAACATCATTGAGAAGTCTCAGGAAGCACAGTGCAAGTCACAATTCAGTTTTAGAAAGACCACTCTGATTATTGTATTGCGTCACATGGAGACATTTAGTAGCTGGGGTATTTATATCAGAAAAAGTCTCTTGAGAGCTAAAGTAACCACTTTGGGTATAACAGTATTGTTAAATGAGTCACTGGGTAGTAAAGAGGTATTTGTGAAGGGGTATGCTGAAGATGGGTTTATCCTGTGTCAAATGAGCACCCCAAACTCTCTTACCTCCAAAATGTCGTCTTGTGGAATAAATGCATCAATCATTAAAGTCATCCTTGACATACTGATTCCGACCTGCAACAGGTATTATTGGAAGGCAGGGGTCCCTTGATTGTACTCCAGATGTTATCTGCCCCTTAATGAGCTCTATGTACAGAGAGCTTGGTGTCTCGCTATGCGAGGGCTGAAATTCAGGGGCGCCTTGTATGCGGGCTTACGCCGCGAGTCGCATCTGAGTGTCTATACACTGATTTAAGGGCACAAGCCTAGTAGCTGACAGGTCCGGTGGTGATCCTGTGTATTGTCGCCGTTCAATCAGCGCATTTGTGTCAGTTATATTCCACTTGGGAGAGGGCTCCGCAATTGCCGATTCAGGAGTTCTAGTGTGGTGCGGCCATTCCGTACACCCGCACACTCCGCCCCCTAGGGTTTTTTTCTTTTTGTGTATCATACCACAATGTTTAAAAACATGAACTAAATCCAGTTTGGGATACTTCAGGTTTTTAAAAACTACTGAACAATACAATTTAAAATGACACCAGTTTTAAATATATATATATATATATTATTTTGTTTTTGGGTGGGGTGCTAGAATATATGGAGGTCTAATCAATGTGAAAAATTTGAACAAAATTCAGATATGATTAAAAAAACTGTCCTTTAAACTATGGCTCCTCTGACCTGGAGCATGGGGTGGAGGAGGCGGCGGAAGTGGGAAAGACTGAAGTGAGGAGCCCATGGGACCCACTAGGACGGACGCTGGTTGTATTCCACCAATGTCATCTGGAAAAGAAAAGTGAGACAGGATATAATAATCTTAATATTAACTGTTATATTAAAGCCGAGTTTTATCTCCCCTTGCATCACTGCCTTTACAATTAGAAATATTAGATATATTGCATTGCACTGTGTTGTTGGTACTCAAGCAGTAGAAAGAAAAGAAAAATATTTTTTTATATAACAAGCTCTAAAGCCAAAGCTTTTCTCTGAATCACATACCATTTCAACAGATGGGAATAAGAACGGGTAAAAGGTACCTAAAAGGCTAAGACTTCTCCGAGGCGGCGGAGGCGGAGTAGGGGGATGAGAGGAGGATGACCCTCTCTGTGAGATGTCCACATCTACAAGTGATACTGTTTCACCTGCAAAAGGAAGAGGTCTGTATGTAAGTTAGCACAAATTTCTATGCATATACAAGGTTTTATTTTTTTGGTTTAGTAAGTAAATGCAGAAGCCTATACTATAGTCACACACTACAGTGCACATACCAGTGAAGAGGGGACTGAAGGAAACTGGAGAAAAGGCACTTTGGGTTCTCGTCAAACGGGGCTTCCTGTAAAAATAGAAACAATAGTAGTCTTAGCAAATAGCATACCAGAAGCATAAAACTAATCATTTGATAAAATACATTACATTTGTTTAGAACTTAGGAGACTGCGGGGGGACAATCATTGACAAATCCAGGTTCAATATTCCTAGAATTATACACCTAGCTCTCAATTTTTTAGACTGCTCTACATAGAAGTATATATAAAATCATTTGCATGGATTCTAAATAAAATGTGTAGTTAGCAAGGAAATGCCATAATTCCGAAAAAAGAAAACATTAATGACACCAAAACATTATTAGAAATTACGTTTCTTACAATTATTACATAAACATGCACACACATTCATTTAGCCAAAATAAAAAATACAAAGAAATCAACACAAACAAAACAGCCCTTCTTTAACCGTGTCGCACTGTTAGGACGTTCCATGCATTTCAGTCAGAAAATGTGCAGCGATTCTGTTGCAGGCACTTTCCCTCTAGGATCCCTCTACAGCCTGCAAAAAGTTACCCCATAAAAAGTGCAGAGTCGGCTATTTAAAAAAAAAAAGCAATAAGGAATGTCATGCAAAAGGTGAGATCTCATAAGCTATGTTCATAGACACCATTGTTGATTAATTCATCTATATATGAAACTAATGCAATTTACAGAAGTTATATTTAAAATAAAGTGAAAGTAAATCCTAGCGTTTTACAAAAGTTAGGATTGACTATTGAAACAAATAAGGGCCACTTTCATTCATGATACATGTAGAAAGCTCCTTTATTGGTTTCAACCGATCGCTGTTCTCAGCTGCTACAAAAGCCCACGGCTAAAAACGTTTTCACCTCTTACCCAATAGCCGTACGGAAAATTTGTCTCCCATGGGCGCCAAGCCGGATTTACCGCACGGCTATTGGCTAGGAGGTGAAAACATCACCTCTTAGCAAAAATATTTTTAGCCGTGGGCTGCTGTAGCAGCTAAAAACGGCGATCGATTGAAACAAATAAAAGGAGCTTTCTACATGAAGTATCTTATACTTCATGAGTGAAAGTCCCCTTTATTTGTTTCAATAGTCAATCCTAGCGTTTGTACAACGCTAAGATTTACTTTCACTTTAAAGGGACACTGAACCCAAAAATTTTCTTTCGAGATTCAGATAGAGCATGCCATTTTAAGCAACTTTCTAATTTACTCCTATTATCAAATGTTCTTCATTCTCTTGGTATCTTTATTTGAAATGCAAGAATGTAAGTTTAGATGCCGGCCCATTTTTTGGTGAACAACCTGGGTTGTTCTTGCTGATTGGTGGATAAATTCACCCACCATTAAAAAAAAAGTGCTGTCCAGAGTTCTGAACCAAATAAAATCTTAGATGCCTTCTTTTTCAAATAAAGATACAAAGAGAACAAAGAAACATTGATAATAGGAGTAAATAAGAAACTGGCTTAAAATTGCATGCTCTATCTGAATCTCGAAAGAAAATTTTTTGGTTCAGCGTCCCTTTAAGGCCCTGACCAGATACACCTCACAGACAGGATGCCTCAAACTACAAAGGAGCAGACATTTGTTTAGATAGGAAGATAGGTCACTTCAAAGTGATTTTAGCACATGGTATTCTCAGGTTTGCATTTCCTTATAAGGAGTTTCCCGTCTTTAGGAGTGGACGGTCTGCGAAAATAATGAAAGTTACACAGGTTCTCAGGGAATATAGCTCTTATCATCAAAGTGTTATTTACCCTATGCTGAGTTCAAATACACGAAGCTCAGACCTACGTCTCTATGGAAAATAGCAGGAGAAACTTTAAAAAGTATATTTAACCCTGTGTAAGCTAGAATCTATATATACGAATTTAAATCTTAAAACTTAAACTGTTCAGATGTTTCATTTGCACCTCAATATTATATAAATGTATATTTATGGATCTGGGAGATGTGTCTAAAGCCTAATATACCTTTAAATCTAAAGTGAATTAAATATAAATAATTGTATTGGTATATTTAAAATGTTTAACATTTTCTTTATTTCAGACATATGATAAAGGCCTATGTAATTTGTGCAGTGAATTATAGCATATGTTTTTATACACTCATCAATGGAGATATACTAGATATGGAATGGTAGAATTCTATTAAAATCAAATAATAGTATGACTAATTATCAACTGATATACAAATAAAGTCAAAGATACATATCTATATTGAATTACTACTAGTCCATAAAATATGATAAGTGGGAAAATATATATATATATATATATATATATATATATATATATATATATATATATATATATATATATATATATATATATATATATATATATATATATATATATATATACAGGGAGTGCAGAATTATTAGGCAAATGAGTATTTTGACCACATCATCCTCTTTATGCATGTTGTCTTACTCCAAGCTGTATAGGCTCGAAAGCCTACTACCAATTAAGCATATTAGGTGATGTGCATCTCTGTAATGAGAAGGGGTGTGGTCTAATGACATCAACACCCTATATCAGGTGTGCATAATTATTAGGCAACTTCCTTTCCTTTGGCAAAATGGGTCAAAAGAAGGACTTGACAGGCTCAGAAAAGAAAAAAAATAGTGAGATATCTTGCAGAGGGATGCAGCACTCTTAAAATTGCAAAGCTTCTGAAGCGTGATCATCGAACAATCAAGCGTTTCATTCAAAATAGTCAACAGGGTCACAAGAAGCGTGTGGAAAAACCAAGGCGCAAAATAACTGCCCATGAACTGAGAAAAGTCAAGCGTGCAGCTGCCAAGATGCCACCAGTTTGGCCATATTTCAGAGCTGCAACATCACTGGAGTGCCCAAAAGCACAAGGTGTGCAATACTCAGAGACATGGCCAAGGTAAGAAAGGCTGAAAGACGACCACCACTGAACAAGACACACAAGCTGAAACGTCAAGACTGGGCCAAGAAATATCTCAAGACTGATTTTTCTAAGGTTTTATGGACTGATGAAATGAGAGTGAGTCTTGATGGGCCAGATGGATGGGCCCGTGGCTGGATTGGTAAAGGGCAGAGAGCTCCAGTCCGACTCAGACGCCAGCAAGGTGGAGGTGGAGTACTGGTTTGGGCTGGTATCATCAAAGATGAGCTTGTGGGGCCTTTTCGGGTTGAGGATGGAGTCAAGCTCAACTCCCAGTCCTACTGCCAGTTTCTGGAAGACACCTTCTTCAAGCAGTGGTACAGGAAGAAGTCTGCATCCTTCAAGAAAAACATGATTTTCATGCAGGACAATGCTCCATCACACGCGTCCAAGTACTCCACAGCGTGGCTGGCAAGAAAGGGTATAAAAGAAGAAAATCTAATGACATGGCCTCCTTGTTCACCTGATCTGATTTGTTTTTTGTTAAGTTGCCTAATAATTATGCACAGTAAGAGTCACCTGCACACACAGATATCCCCCTAAAATAGCTATATATATATATAAATTGTAGCAAAGAAGCACTCACTGAACGGTTCCAACTGTGACAAAAAGTTTTAATTCAAACAAGTGACGTTTCGGGACAGTAACAGTCCCTTCCGATTACGATCTCCAAGACTAGGGCTATTACGATTGGTGGAATTACGATCCCCTTGTTTCACAGTTGTGTTTCTTTATTTTGTTTATAATTTTAAGGTCATTTAGCTGACTAATGTGGTTGGACTGAGGTTGCCCACCCTATTCTATTAGCAACACGGGGTTTTATGTTTTAATTGCTTTACACAACTCACTTGATACACTTGATTTGTATTATTGTTTACCATTGGTCACTGGGTAAGATATGTTATGTAAACTTGACCATGATTGGTCAAAATCGTGGGGAGGGTAGTTTGGTGCCTATTTAAGGCCTGCATTTTCACATTGTTAGTTTGTTAGAGGAAGGGACTGTTACTGTCCCGAAACGTCACTTGTTTGAATTAAAACTTTTTGTCACAGTTGGAACCGTTCAGTGAGTGCTTCTTTGCTACAATTTATTTATTATCTCACAGCACCCTGACAAGCTGCAAAAGTTGGTGAGAGTGCACTTACACCATCGCTTGAAATATATATATATACATACATACATATATACATATATACATACATATATATATATATATATACACACACACATATACACTAAGTGTACCCATGTTTAGTTTCAAAAAAATGCGTGCTCAGTTATATAAGATGAGCCATATACTGAACAGATAGTTTATTAATACTAGGTAATAATAAATATATTTCATATACATTTAAGAAAATATATTTTTCTGTAGTAGTATTTGCTAATGAAACTACATTCCGTTGCCTATTGTCTCCCCGGTGTTCAATACGAGAATTGCAACCAAAGGGTATTTAAAACTGTCAGGGGATTTAAAATTACCATATGCATTTCCAAGGGCCAATGAGAGAAGCTCAGACTAAAAAAGGCGTACCCAGAGAATTTCCATTGGGTGATTTAAAAATGAAGGTGGAAGTCGGTCACAGAAAAAAAAGACTATGCAAAGAAGGGAAAACACAAAAACACACTTTGGTTTCGGGCCTGGTTTGTAATAACCCTCTGTGTTTGTGAAACCCAGTTTGCAAAAATAACTTCACGTATGATTTTGGAAAACTCCAAACTTGAAAAAGCCAAACTCTCATACTGGTTACGTATTGTTTTATATGTTTAATGTTTTAAATCAAAAAGGTATTCTATAGCTCTAGTTAAATTGTAGCTGTGATTTGTAAGTGAAATTTGTAGTTACGGGTAGGTTTTTCATAGGCCTGTGTAGTCTATAAATAATCCTATCTAGCATCAAGCAATTTACTGTTGAGAGGAAAGGTTTTGTATTCCATATTGATAAATACATTTTTATTTACTGTGAACTCTTAAGAATTGCACATAAATTGGCTATTGTGTTGAATTGATAATTGTATCTCTGGTTAATTATTTGAAGTATTATAAGACTATTTTGGGCCAAATAGTTAAATTATATTTTTCTGGAAGTTCTATTAGATTTATTGAGATTTGGTAAAATTTGTGTTGAAATATTTGGTTATATTGTTGTTAGTAGTCCATATTTTCTTATAGGAGTAAGTGTTGCTGGTTAAATACAAATTGTTAATGTAAAATTCATGTGGGATTTTTAAGTGTTTCATTTTGAGTTAAGGTTAATTTATAGAAATTGTGTCCATACATGGGATAGATAATATCTATTGAATAGTAATCTAAATATCTCTATAGCCTGCTTTATATTTTAATATTGTATTGATACATTGATATAACTGGTCATATGTGATATTCCGCTACTACATAAATATAATCAAGGTGTATATAGAAAATGAACTGACCAGAATTTAGGAATGTTTTATTATGAGATTAAATATTAATTTTTAATAATATTGTCAAATTTATAGATATCTCAATAGTGATATTTTGGGGTACACTACAGAGATTGAACATCTTACTGGAATATATTGACAAAATTCTACTATATTAATTGTAGATATCGTTGACAATCTTATACTGCTATTAATTATTAATATTTATAATTGCAATACGTAACACGTTGGTGGCAACTGCTGCTGATAAATACACCAACATTACTGGAGGACACTCCTGAGATGTATCAACAGGAAGGACTAGTAACTATTGCCCTTCCTGCCCATCTCTATCTGGCCTCTGCATCACAGACTGCTCCAGAATCTACCATACAGAGTTAAACTTTTGATTCAAATGATTGTGTGTGTTCCTCATTTATTTTATTTTTCTATATTCCTGACTTTATGGATCCCCTGACCTTGTTCTATCCCTTTTTACTTTAAGCCAAGCCACTCTAAGGTCATAATAAATTAACTACACAAAACAACTCAATTGGTCTACCTTTTGCAATTGGTATGTCATGATAAGGTCATTTTAATACCAGAGGTGCATACTGTCTCAAAGGTGACATAGGTCCAGAAAATCAATGTGCCAAATTTCTATGTAAATGGGTAGGCCACATATTTGGCGCTGTAACTTCACGAAACCCCATAAAAACTGTACAAGGGGGGTACTGTTGTACTCATAGGACATTGCTGAACACAAACATGGGTGTTTTATAGCTGAAGGATGATGATGGAAACAGCCAAAGTGTAATGTCTGTGTGAAAAACACACTCACAAAAAAAAAAAAAAAAAACTAAATTTTTTGGCCAGGTGTTGTGACTAAGTGACTGCAAAAAAAGACAAGACATAGCCCCTTTGGAATAGCCTGGGTTGTTTACTTTTGCAAATGGTATGCCATAATGAGGTTATTTTTATTCCTGGTCTGCCATAATGTCTCAAAGGCGACATTTGCCTGGAAAATCAATTTGACAAATTTCCATGTTAATGGGCACACCCCATATTTAGCAATAGCCATATTTTGCATTTTACAACAATCAATGCAACCTTGTGTCACACTTCCCTATTTCAAATGAGAGGTGCATGCCCTCCATGTGGTGCCAGGACATTAGCTCTGAATGAGAACTGGCTATCCACACCCAAGGAGAGCTAGCTGATAAGCAGGGCTCCCACTGTTTTACAGGTGGACAGTGACTGGTCACCACAAACTAGAAACAAAAAATGCTATGTGCAGGAACATCAGTTTTACAAAAGCTATTACATTTTAAAATGTCCTCTACTAGATGCAAAGGGACAGAAAAGTATTTTACCTCACCAGATTTTGGATTTGTTCTTGTAAATTTGTTTCAATTTATGCTTGTGAGGTACATTGCTCTCCACCAATAGAACACGACTAGTAAATACAGTAGATTTGTACAATCAACAAATACATGATAAAAGGACAATATAATAGCGATTAGTCTGAACTTCAAATGAGTAGTAGATCTTTTTCGGACAAATTTCAATGCTATGTCTATATTAACTCCTCTTGTATCATGTGACAGCCACCAGGCAATCACAAATGCATATATTCTGTGAATTCTTGCACATGCTCAGTAGGAGCTGTGCACGTGTTAATGGAAGCAAATTGGAAAGTGATTTAAAATTGTATGTTCTATCTAAATCATAAAAGTTTAATTTTGACTTGAGTGTCCCTTCAAGCGACGAACACAAAATAAACGCTAGACCAGTGCTTGACAAATATGTTCAAAATCTAGGAGCCAGGCATTGTGTGTGCGTGCGGATATATAAAACAAAATATAAAATTTAAGGGCAGCACTAGTCACTTAAATTTAAGGGCAACAATACCATTGTGGTCATTACAAATATATATATATAGCTACGATTACGGCCCACGGCCGAAACATGTCAGCATTTAAATATTCACTGTAGTTTGTGTTGCATTACTTTGCTACGTACCTCCTCAGGTCCTTTTACCTTGTTTTGGATTATAATAAAGGAACCTTTTATTTAACCTGCCTGTCTACTATACAGTTCTTCGTTTTTGAGAATATATACACACAGTAATAAATATATATTTTCTTTCATGATTCAGATAGAGCATGAAAGTTTTAGCAACTTTCTAATTTACTCCTATTATCAATTTTTCTTTGTTCACTTGATTTTAAAAGCAGGAATGTAAATCTTATCAGCCAGCGCATTTTAAGGTTCAGCAACTTGGATAGCGCGTGCTTATTGGAGGCTTACATTTACCCACCAGTAAGCAAGCATAAACCAGGTTCTCAACCAAAAATGGTCAGGCTCCTATGCATCACATTCCTGCTTTTTAAATAAAGATAGCAAGAGAACAAAGAAAAAATTAATATAGAAAGTTGCTAAAATTGCAAAACTTTTAATGTATACACTTAAAAACAAATTACAAAGTAAATAGAATATGATTAAAATAACCACGAGTTAAATGCAAATCATGAAAAATGTGTAGCGAAGAGTCAGTTAACAAAGCAGCATTATGGCAACCATATTCTAAAACAAACTTTTAATATAAATAGATTTACTGCATATACACTCTACTAAGGAGACTTTCCGTACAATTATTAACACTATGATTGCATGAATTCCCAATAAGTTAGGACCATGAAATGGGCGCAACATACAGTAGAGAACAAAAAAATAACCAGAATTTAGAAATCCTGTAACCCCTAAACATGCTCCTCACAAACACTTTGGTCTTGGCTCAAGCCTGATGCGCCTGTCACCAAAAAGAAATTTCTCAAGTGTCTGGTATATGATTATTTTTATGTAATCATTTATTAATTTTAAATCATGTGGGGGAGTGGGGGGGGGGGGAATCCTCCAACACAATTAAGGTTGGGGGAAGGTTACCTGAAGTGTTAACCAAACAATTAGGAGATCTTCTGTATATAATTAAAAGGTTCCCAATATACTTTTCTGTTACCCTTTAATAAAACTTAGCTCCTTTCCACAACAGCATACTGAGGTAGGATCAGGAGAGTGCATGCAAGTATGGGTCTAGACCAGTGTTTCCCAGACCTTTAAAGGGACACTGAACCCAAATTTTTCTTTCATGATTCAGATAGAGCATGAAATTTTAAGCAACTTTCTAATTTACTCCTATTATCAAATTTTCTTCATTCTCTTGGTATCTTTATTTGAAATGCAAGAATGTAAGTTTAGATGCCGGCCCATTTTTGGTTAACAACCTGGGTTGTCCTTGCCGATTGGTGGATACAATCATCCACCAATAAAAAAGTGCTGTCCAAAGTTCTGAATAAAAAAAAAGCTTAGATGCCTTCTGTTTCAAATAAAGATGGGGGAGTGGGGGGGAGGGGGAATCCTCCAACACAATTAAGGTTGGGGGAAGGTTACCTGAAGTGTTAACCAAACAATTAGGAGATCTTCTGTATATAATTAAAAGGTTCCCAATATACTTTTCTGTTACCCTTTAATAAAACTTAGCTCCTTTCCACAACAGCATACTGAGGTAGGATCAGGAGAGTGCATGCAAGTATGGGTCTAGACCAGTGTTTCCCAGACCTTTAAAGGGACACTGAACCCAAATTTTTCTTTCATGATTCAGATAGAGCATGAAATTTTAAGCAACTTTCTAATTTACTCCTATTATCAAATTTTCTTCATTCTCTTGGTATCTTTATTTGAAATGCAAGAATGTAAGTTTAGATGCCGGCCCATTTTTGGTGAACAACCTGGGTTGTCCTTGCTGATTGGTGGATACAATCATCCACCAATAAAAAAGTGCTGTCCAAAGTTCTGAATAAAAAAAAGCTTAGATGCCTTCTGTTTCAAATAAAGATAGCAAGAGAACCAAGAAAAATGATAATAGGAGTAAATTAGAAAGTTGCTTAAAATTGCATGCTCTATCTGAATCACGAAAGAAAAAATTTGGGCTCAGTGTTCCTTTAAAAAGCCTTATATTCATTATATCTTAACTAGAGCTGATTATTTGACCTGTGCTCTAGCTAATATATAATGAATATCTGGCATGTTAAGGGTCCTAAGGAATGGGTTCGGAAAACGTTGATCTAGATAGTGGTTCCAATATGTATTATGAACTGTGTTAAGGAAACCTAGGCAATATAGGTGACTTGCAGAAAAATCTTTCCAGTTGGTTATTCTATAAACGCAAAAAAAAAAAAAAACACGCAACACCATTTTCTAAAACCAGTTTGCATACCACAAGACAGTTCATGTTGATTGTTAAAAGGGACATGAAACATTTTTTCCTTTCATGGATTCAGATACAGCAAGCAATTTTAAAAATCTTTCTAAATTACTTTTGTAATCAAATTTGCTTACTTTGCTTGGCATCCTTTGTTGAATGAGCAGTAATGAACTACTGGGAGTTCGCTAAAAACAGCCACCAATAAGCAGCTAGCTCCCTTTACTGCATTTTTACGCCTGAGCCTATGCTTTTCAACAAAGGTTACCAGAAGAACAAAGCTAGTTAAGAGATAGAAACTGCAAAGCTTTTAAAAATGGCATGCACTATCTGAATCATGAAAGTTTAATTTTGGAATTTGCATGCTGTTCCTTTAAATCAATATAGCAATCAAGTAAATTTCTCATTATGGTTTTCACAAACTCAATATATTGCAGACTTTAAAGGGATATGAAACAATTTTTTCTTTCATGATTCAGACAGAGCATGCAATTTTAAGCAACTTTCTAATTTACTCCTATTATCAATTTTTCTTTGTTCGCGTGGTATGCTTTGTTTAATGAGCAGCAATCCACTACTGGTTGTTGACAGAACACATGTGTGAGCCAATGACAATCAGTAAATATATATGCAGCCACCAATCAGCAGCTAGAACCTAGGTTCTTTGCTGCTCCTGAGCTTTCCAAGATAAACCTTTCAGCAAAGGATAACAAGAAAAAGAAAGCAAATTAAATACTAGAAGTAAATTGGAAAAATGTTTAAAATTGTATTCTCTATCTGTATCATGAAAGAAACATTATGGGTTTCATTTTATTTTAACCTGAGAATGAAATCCCTTCTCTCTAAATGTAATGGTTTAGTGATAAATAAGACATTAAAACTATGTTCTTTTTCTAATGAATCCATGCCATATAATGATGCTGACAGAAACAATACTAAGATGGGTATAGAGAAAACACTAGAGCCAGAAAGTCACTACTCATTTTTTTTTTTTAACTTCTGGCTCATAACCCTTGTGATTATTACTACATACAAATCTGATATTGTTACAGATGTTGCAAAAAATAAAAATAATAATCGTGGTTTAAAGGGACATAGAACCCAAAAATTTTCTCTTTCATGATTCAGATAGAGAATACAATTTTTAATAACTTTCCAGTTTACTTTTATTATTTAATTTGCTTCCTTCTCTTGTTATCCTTTGCTGAAAGCTTTATCTAGGCAAGCTTAGGAGCAGCAGAGAACCTAGGTTCTAGCTGTTGATCGGTGGCTGAGCTAGATAGATATATATATATATATATATATATATATATATATATATATATCTATCTCTCATATCGATTGTGATTGGCTCACCCATGTGTTCAGTTAGAAACCATTAGTGCGATGCTGCTCTTTCAACAAATGATACAAAGAGAATGAAACAGATTAGATAACAGAAGTAAATTAAAAAGTTGTTTAAAAACTGTATTCTCTATCTGAATCATGAAAGAAAATGTTTTTGTTTCATGTCCCTTTAAGTTTCCTATAAATTTGACAATGCGCATTGCAATATTCCTTCAATACACTGTTAATGTTTGTTACATACTCACAGTGTCACTTGATGAGGCCAGAAAAGAAACTGAGCCCAAGTGTCTGGTGCAAAACAAAGAGCAGAAACCATTAAAAGCAAAAAGTATATTATTTATGTTACTGAATCTAAACATGCCTCAGGCAGGCACGTGCTCATTAAGTCAACTGCTTTCTGCCTTACGTAGCAACTGTTTTGTACATGTGAAAGTGTCTTAATTACTATATACAGTGTTGTCATTAGATGAAACAGGCCAAAAAGGACAAAACGTCCCAGAGATACAAATGGGAAAAGGACAGCTGCTTTAAAAATGTTCCAAGCAAACAATATACTGGACTACATCCAACAGAAGGGTTAATTGCATTATGTAAAAGGTAAAAACCAATATGGAAACAGGTTGGTTACTAATTATTTTAACTTAAAAGAAACTCAAAATTTAATTCCTAATAAATAAAAAAAAATACATTGTAATGTACAATCATTTTTGTTTCCTTTTGCTGCAAAACAAATATGTATCCTGCAAAGTGCTACAAATTGAGTGAATACTCTACATAGTGACTGCTTAGAACAGTGCAAAAACTAGTTTATAGCTAGTCCTATCTGGTCAGAATACAAGGAACGCTAATAAACACACTCTCAGTGGCGTCACTAGGGGGGGGCGGGCCGCACCCAGGTGACACCCTCCAGGGGGTGACACCAAAAAAAAAAAAAAAAAAAAATTTTTTTTTTTTTTTTTTTTTTACATTTTATTGAAATTCAAAGAAATACAATGTTGAGATGCATAGATTATTTTATTAGAGGCTGGCATTTGTGAACATTAGTGGGACTGGGGAAGTTGTAGACACACAATTTTTTTGCCCCTTGAGCCAGTGCTGCAATTTCAACAAATAGTTTTCCCGGCTGCTTTTGCTTGTTTGTACTTTGCTCCTCCCCTGCCCAATTTCACTATGAATGTTGTGGGAGTGCCGTGGGGTTTGCAAAGTTGCGCTGCTAGCCTAAACCTGCCTGCCTATCTGTGCTCACTGCTCAGTGACACACGGCCCAGGGCTGTGCACTGACAGACTTGGAACAGAGTCAGAGAGCAGAATTTTCATAGTTTGTGCGCCTAAACCTTTTCTTCAGTGATTTATTTTAGAGTGCTCTGTTTATCTTTCATTTGATGTTCTGCTGAGCCAGGGAGCAGCTCTAGGCATGAGCTTCATAATTAATGCAGTGCAGTTTACATATTTTGTATGTGTGTGTGTCTGAGTTTTTGTGTGTCTCAGTGTTTTTGTGTGTGTGTTTTTGTGTGTGTGTCTGAGTGTGTTTCCGAGTGTTTGTGTGTGCATCTGAGTATGTTTTTAAGTGTGTCTGAGTGTTTGTATGTGTGTATGCCTGTGTTTTTGTGTGTGTCTGCTTTCTGGGGGGGGGGGGGGGGTGACACCATGACTTACCGCACCGGGTGACACCAACCCTAGTGACGCCACTGCACACTCTGCAAATAATGTGCAGTTATGAAATAAGGTAAATGGCTTTAAACATTTATTTAGGGTTCATGTAGATAAATATCATGGTAAGGCAAATTACCATGATTCTGAAACAGAATTCCCCCCATGAATGCTTTAGATATTTTTGTCCACTATTGGCAATCACAAGGTATGGTGAAAGATACAAAATTAAACCTAATCTGTTTAAAGAAATAAACGGCTCCACTATGTGACTGATATTGTCTGTGACAAACATTTCCAACCACTGCACAGCTATTAACCTTTACAAGTAAATATGACTTATGTCTTCAGTTTCTGTATCTGTTAGTAGTTTTTTAAACTTATTACAATAGACACCCTATTATCAGCAATAATATACTCTGAAGCTGTGAATTTACCAATTAATAGGAGTGTGTTTAAAGACATATTGTTATAAGCATACTAATTTTAGTAATCCAGAACACTGCTGCTTATGCTCTGAAATACATTATGCACAACTCAGATTTGTCAATATTGGTGATATCCTGAATGCATGAAAACAGAACTTAAAAGGGACATAAAACATTTTGGGATAGAGACAAAATAATATATGTACTTTAATTACTTTTCCTGCAAATTTATACTGCAGTGTCTCAACATTAACCCTTTCTTTTTTAGTTTCTGAATTGTAGAGCTCTAACTCCCCCCACACATTTCCTTTTATGGCTGTAGCTATAGCCACCTTTGTTTTGGTAAAATGCATTAGTGAATAGGGATTATCTGCTGGAGCATGCCTAGTAGCTGTGAACTCAATTGAAATACAATGCCTCTGTCTAAACACTGATAAGGGGGGTGGAGTTAGCTGCTCCAGACATCACAGCTTTGTAACTAATTTTCCATATTTTTGAAAATTAATTTTAAAATACTTGCCAGCATTTGTAATTAATTAGCCCTTTTAGGATATGCACAGATCTCAACCGGTTTTATGACACTTTATATAGTAAACTTTAGCTTATCAAATGCTATATATGTAATCTTAGCCATTTAAAAAGTATGTGTACTTTTTTTTTTTTTAAATTAAGGGAAAAAAACCTCTCTCTGTGAAACGGTTAAATCAGTGCTTATAGTAATGTTTCTATAATTAACAATGTTATACCGGCCCTCTGGGATTTTCTTTTTTTTTCTTCTGACAACTCCAATGAACATCCAATCAGTTTGTGTGTGTCATATGACACTCTTGAAGTCCAGCCCTTTGAAAGCCCTTAGGAAGCCTATGTACAAAATGGGTGGGACTGCTCTCTATATCACAGCCCAGTCAAAAGAGGAAACGAAAGGGCGGAGAAAGAGAAGATACCAAGAAGGATTATAAATCTTTTATTATAAAATATATACTGTATACATATAATTTTAAAACATAATTATGTGATTTTGCTTGTATACTAATATATTCTTTCTTGCAATATTCTTAATATTTGAAATTTATCATCACTAATAAATAGGAGGCACCATGGTATCTTAAAATTGGTGGACACATATTACGGATGGACATACTAACTGTATTTTAGGATAACCTATTCCAATGTTATCTTATTTTTGATTACTGTACAATAGGGTACACTATTTCCATTTAATAAATAGTTACATTGTTTTAACTTATTTCTGAATTATATATCATTTTAGTTGTATTAGTTTTTTTTCCTTTTTTGGAGCTCCCTAGGCAGATTTATATTCCTTTATATTAGGTTCTTTATGTGGACTTATTTGGGAGCTTGTCACCAAATACAAGTGTAGGCGCTGTAATAACCCCTTCACACCTATCTTAAAAATGACCTTGATACCAAGGTCTGATCACTGCAATCATAATGCAATACAGCTGTAACCCATGTATTAAATAAACACAGACAGGGACACAGTACTGTAAAATTGTTTCCCCTTAAAATATGTTTCCAATGACTCATTATGCTAGCTGCAGAGTTTAAAATGAATGAGATATCGCTCCTTTAGGTATATATTTGTATATGAAATTGGTCTGCGAATTGATGCCATAAACCAATCAAATGGCCCAAGCCTACATAGATAGCAGTACTTTACACAAAATCACCCTGATCTTATATCTCACTGTATACTCAGATACCAATAATTAGAGAAGACAATGGAAAATGAACATTTTAGTATATTTCTGTCCCACACCCAAACGTGAGTGTAATTTCTTCTAAACCTTCTAGTTTACATAGCGTTACTATAATTTCCCAAATAGGTGGGAATACAATAGGCAAATACAGTTATTTCAAATGATAAAATAAAGGTAAATGAGGAAAAGTTAAAGTGTAAAGTAATATAAAATACAAAGCATAGTGTGTAAATGCAGCAATATAAATACAGAAAAGTAGAGAGAGAAAAAATTCTGTCTTTTGAAGATTTCACTAGAGATCTTGAAGTCCCGATGGGTCATTTTAAATCATCTCACCTGAGCAGAGAGTTTTTGAACATCAGACCCCAGTAGTGGCCTTAGAGTAAAAAGTAATAAGATAAGGAGGACTTTGTATAAATAATTAGAAGATGGGGACTTCCGGAAGGCGGAGCAAGTAGCTAGATTCCAGCGAACCATGCTCCCGCTCAGGAGACAGAGCCATGCCGAACACTAGCACACGGCACCTAAAGAGCCCCATAGGCAGACATCATCCTTGCCGCCAGGGGAGACCAGCTGACGGGGGGGGGGTGCTCCGGAGGCCCAACTTGGTCGATGGTTGGCCAGAAGCCAGGGCCACAACTGAAGCAAAACCTGCACAGGGAAGGACACGGGCCAGTAAGCTGCTATCATCAGGCAACAAGTGCCCCAGCAGCCCAGCCGAACCTGCACTAAGAGGAAACGGGACGCAGACTGAATACTGAAGTGGTTACCCAATCCTCCAACAGAGTATCGCCGGATCAGACAGGAAAACGGCGGTCGGTGGAGGTAGTGAACGTGGAATAGTGGCCACGTATTGGAGCAAAGGAGAAAGCAAACGCAAGTACTTGGGTTTTTTTTCCCCAAAATATAAACACTACACTTAATGGGGTGGAAGACCTGCTGGGTCTGAATATTCCCTATAGTAGCAGGGTATAGAAGGTATTGTGTTGTGGCCTGACTGTACTGGTATCTACCGCTTTGAGCTTAAAAGGAAAGAGGGCCCTTCTAATACGATCTGGAAAGGTGCCTACATCTTGGCTGATTTATTCCTCCTATACAGCTCTTACTCAGGCTAAATGGTATGGAGGGGTCTGAATATTGATGTGTGCTTGCTTGGCCCCTGGAGGTCGTTGCAAAAAGAAGGATAAGAAAAAAGAAAAAAAAAATAGGAGTAAACCTCAAACTTTAAGAATCTGTGTTCCGGTTATACAGAATAATTTAACCCAGTCTGGCTTGTTTGAGGAAAATTGGTTGACTTTCTAAGACATTTGGAACAAGTATTTCCTCTGGGTACTGTTTGCGCACCAGAGTACTTTTTTCTGTAATAATTGTCTATATATTTCTGTATGGTTAAACGTTTAAATTTACCTGTCCAGTTGAGGTAAATACCCTGGTACCACGTAATTGAGAGCCAGGTGTCTCGTTTTTCCCTACTCACTTTATGAGGCGTAGTGCTATGAACTGCAAGGAAGACTTAGAAGAGTGTAGCTACTATCTTTGTATCTAATAAATGGTAGCTAATTAAAGCAGCAATACAGTTAGTAAGAGTAAATCCAGGTGGGCCTGACTGAAGATGAAGGACCGGCCCTTAGGAGTCTTATGGAATTACTTTTATTTTTTCTACGCAATAACTGTGTGTGTATGTATATATATATATATATATATATATATATATATATATATATATATATATATATATATATATATATATATATATATATATATATATATATATATATATATATACACACATACACATATACATACATATATACACACACACACACATACACATACATACATAATCTACTGTTAAAAATTTGAATTTACCTGTACAGTTGAGACAATAACTTTGACATTATGTAATAAGGGGCATAGGTGCTGTTTTCTCCCTTTTCGGGGTGCCATGATTTGAGAAAAGATGTAAATGCTATCGCTGTACTCAATAAACGGTAGCAATTTAAGGTATTAAAGTGAATGTCAAGTTTTCAACTCCTGAAGTCTCCTAACACTACTTTAGCACTTCGCTATTCAAACTGCTAACTTTTTAAAATAAATAAACCATTTTTATTATAGTTTAAAAAATAACTTAGCTCTGGTTTGAGATGGAACACCTGCCATCCGGCACTTCCTTGAAAGCGCGCACCCGTGGAGCCCTTAATATGCCCTTAATATGCGCCCGTACTATGCACATGCATTCAAAACTGATGTACACAATCTGCGCATGCGTTTCAGCCAATAAGACCATTGCCAATTTCCAGCCAATCAGCGAAAGCCACCTGGTGGGCTACATTAACCCTATATTACCCGAGTGAACGCTGCACTTCTGTATATCCCCCATGACAGGGAGCCTATTGTGTAAGATTCCCAGGCACAGTTACCCCGGCAGGCAGAGCTGACAGTATACTCTACACAGGGAATCTATGTTGTATCGATAGAGCATGCGTGTCTCGTGGACGCACTTGCTTCCGAAAAGGAGATTCTCATGTAACACATGCGCAGAAGAAGAGCAGGACGTTGAAAAAAAGGGGCTATCGCCCCGGGGAGGGGAAACACTATTGGACATCCTTGATGTCAATCAACCACAAAAAGAGGAACTAAATGGCGGGTGGAGGAAGCGCAATTGAAAAAACAATATTATAAAGGTATTTTTCAACTTTCAATTTTAAGACCTGTATGGTTGAGTTGACATTCACTTTAATATAGTAATTAAGTCCAGTCAGGTTAATATAGGGTGTCAGATCTCTAAATACAACTTAACTTTCCAATCTCTATTGAAGCAAATCTATTTTTTCTTCTTCTTTTCACTATTTCACCAGCCCAGAACGGAACTTAGAACTAGCACAGGAGGGGTGTGGTAACGATTTAAAAAAAAAAAAAAAGTTTAACACAGATCGCATACACTTGCAGATAACACTAGCGTATCACATTTTTTATTGCACTTTATTTCTCTTTCTTTGAGACTATTTCTCACTTATCAATTGTGGTTTTTTTTTTTGTTTTTTGCTTTTTCTCTTTGGATATCTCGATATCACATACCAAATAGGCACTATACACTTTTTTTTTTTCGTTTCACTTTCCATAAACTTTTAATGGAAAAAGATTGTCATTACTGCTAAAAATATATCTCCAGCCATTCCGCTGAAAAAATATTAAAAAAAAATCAAAAAGTGGCCTAGAAAGATTAGATACATCTGGTACCCCCATACAAAATACAGATTCCCAAGCAATGTATAATCAGATAGCTGAGCTAATACTCCCGCAATTTGAAGCAGTTAAAAAAAGAAATAACGGGCCTAACAAATGAGTTTAGGCAATTTGCCAGTAGTATTGCGGAGGTAGAAGCTAGGGTATCTGACATGGAAGATCACTTTAATTCACAAGAAGCTACACACAAATCTCAGGTAGAAAAAATAAAAGCTCTTCAATTTAGACTAGAAGATCTGGAGGACAGGTCCCGAAGAAATAATGTAAGGGTAGTGGGGCTCCCAGAGACAAGCGAGTTTGAGGATCTGATTAAGTTTGCCTCACAAACACAACATAATGATTGGTATGCAGCCCCAGTCAGAGAGAATCTTGGTAGAAAGGGCATATAGATCTGAATTTCCAAGAAAACTCAGTGATGGGAATAATAGGCCACGCATAGTGGTCATAAGATACCTTAAATTTCCCAGATAAGGTTAACATTCTGAAGTACTACAGAAAGCTTAACGCTTTAACGGTGGGTAGTACCAGTGTTTACCTGTTCAAGGACTTCTCTGCAGAAACTTCTGCCAAGAGAAGGGAAATGGCTCCCTATTGCTCGGCTCTTATCAATGCCGCGCTTAGAGCTGGATTAAGATGTAGCCTGATGAAACGGCATTGTAGCCAAGAAACGCGTAGCGAAGCATTTTAAAGTTTTTAATAAAAGTTTTATATTTGTTCTACCTTGCTTGGACATATTAATCTCTACCTAAAGCTCTTAAAGTATAGTAACCACAATACAGAGCTTTAGAGTTCTTGTATCTCCCTCGAGCAGTGTTATTTCCCAATACAGCAGCTAGCCCTGAACATTGATCCTGCATTCTGGGGAACAGCTGTTTTATCTAAAGGGAGTCAGCCGAACGGCTCACAAAGTTTCGGTCCGCTTGATACTGCAGTGATTATGCAAACCCGTATGCGAGTATAAACCCTCAGCTATTTGTTGTTTGTCCGACATTGGTCGGGGAAATCTGCACCAAGGGTGTTTTTTCCTCCTATCCACTACAGGGGCGTGATCGCTGTAAGCAGCTGATCGGGATTGAGTGAGTCAGCCGAGTGGCTCTGAAGCTTCGGCTTGTTCAGTATTGTACTGGATGTGCAAACACACTTGTGAGTACCAAGTTTGTAATACAGTTGATGAGCGCGTATTTCTTTAGTATTTTCTGCACCAGAGCGCCTCCTCTTTGTCTTTTCAGGACGAGGGATTAAAAAAGGTACCCAGCCCAGATTATAGTGGATATAGAGGCTAAGACCAATATACTAAAAACAAAGGAGGCAAAAAAATTTCCTTGAGGATAATAAAATAGACCACACAATGCCCGATAGAAGAGGTAATCCTAGGATTTAGTTGGAAGTTTATTAGGAGTCAGGCAATAAGCATTTTTTTCGACAACAAACAGATAGGTAGGTTGAGCAACAGTTGTCATATGTCAAGTTCATTTCTAAATATTAACCCTTCAAATACTCGAAAGGTTCATTGTGTTTTATTAGTTAATTTGTATATTGTTTTTACTGGGTCACAAAAAGTATGGATTTTAATTTTTGTTTGCAATAGAAAGACTAAGTTTTTAACATATTATTTAGTGGAGGATAGAGATAGAGATATATATTCCCCTTCCTAGAGCTTTTTTTCAAGGCTACAAAAAGGTACCTCGGCTAAGCACTTAGCAAGAACGATTAAGATGAAGAAAAAAAACAATACGATAGCAAGTATTAAAGTGGGTAACGCCAAAATAGCTATTACTACCGAGATTTGTGCAGCATTTTACACGTATTACCGAAAAATATACTCTGAAGAAACCACAGACAAGCAAGAAGAGGAGAGATTCTGGCAGAAAGTCAAGACCCCTAAAATCTCTAAAGATGAACTAAAAGGGATTAATCTACCAATTACGTTAGAAGAAATTAATTTTGCAATTAACAGACTGAAATTAAATAAAGCCCTGGGCCCTGATGGGCTAACGGCAGAATTTTATAAAATACTGAACAAAGAAGTACAGGGCAGTTTATTTAAATTATTTAACCAATACTTAGGTGAGAATATTTTGAACTCTCCGTATTTCGAGGACACCATTATAACACTTATACATAAAAAAGGAAAAGACCCAGAAGATATGGGGGCTTACCATCCGATATCGTTGCTTAATAACGATTATACATTTTAATTATCAAACAGGATTCATGCCAGGACGGAACGTTGTTCGCAACATTAGAAAGGTGCTGTTGACCATAGATACTTATCATAATAAAATCAAAAACAAAACACTCTGCCTAGGAAAGATATGGCACTATTAACATTAGATGCGGCAAAGGCCTTTGATTCAATTATTTGGGAGCACCTTTTTTTTTGGCCTTGGTAAATTTTGGTTTTGATGGAAATATACTGAATTTTCTTCAGAGGATATGAAAATTCTAGATCACAATTACTAGTTAATAGGGATCTTTCGCAATATATTACATTACAGAAAGGTATGCGACAAGGATGTCCTTTATCCCCCCTTCTTTTTAATATTTCACTAGAACCCTTTGCGATTTGGCTTAGACAAGAGCTACATGGAATGATATCGGGTAAAAAGAAAATTAAATTATTTTGTCATTATACGCGGACGACCTTATACTATATCCAAGTGACACCAAGAAGAGTATCCCGCGTTCTCTTCATCTTATTAACTGCATTAGTAAATTCTCGGGGTATAGAATGGTTACAAAATCGGAGATTATGTGGATCTATAAAACCCCAGAAACTAATAAACTTCATACTTTTAAAGAGGTACAATGTATAAAATATTTGTGCATCAAAATTAGCAGAAATCCCAACGAATGGTATAATCTTAACTATGGAGATGTATTCGGAAAAATTACTAATGAGATGAAGAGCTGGAAATTACCATATTTGTCCTTATCTGCTAAGGTTATGTTACTCAAAACTATTTTTTCTGCAGAATCTTCCTTTGTTTATTACCAAACGTGATATTCAGCAGTTTAACAGTGCATGTACACTTTCTATGGGGAAAAAGTCAGCCGCAAATTTATAAGGCGAGATTGATACAACAAAAAAAAATTTGGTGGCTTTCAATGCCCAGTTTAAAATATTACAATTGGGTCTGCATGTTAAAAGTTGCGATTGACTGGATAACAGAGGTAGATTATGTTATGCAGCTAGACATTGAGACAAATTTTGTAGACCCTTTTGACTTAAGGGCACTGCTACACTATTCTCCTATTAGTTTACCAAGTAATATTATACATATGCAGACATAAGTAAATATCTCCGCCTGGCAGAAATATTGCAGGATAATGGGTCACGATTCCAGATTTTGTTCCCGGGCTATATGACCCGGTGTTTCATATATGAAAAGGAATCTTGTGCATATCCCATATTCTGCAAGGAAATAAAAAGACATTTCAATCTTTTGCTGAATTGTCAGCAAATTATAATCTCTTGACAAAAGATTTCTACGCTTTCGTACAGATCAGGAGCTATGTAGCTCAAATGACTAGACTTCATAGTCTGGAATGGGGAGCTCCTAATGGGATTAAACTATAAGGCCGGTCGGCGAACAATATCCTACTGGTATGGATCCTTGTTGATCAAGTTGGGGCAAACAAATCTTAAGAAATTTAAAGATAACATAATAAAATACTTTCCAAACGTAACAGAACAGGATATTACAAAGAGTATTAGACTATCAGTGGCTGCGACGACCAATATAACTTGGCGGGAATCTCAAATAAAGTTACTGAATATTATTTCACCCCATATAGAATTTATAAAATTTCTAAAAATATACAATCTAGTCGTTGCTACAAATGTCAGTCAGAATTGGCAAATATTATACATTGCATGTGGTCATGCCCCAGAGTCATGCAATATTGAAACAAAGTAAGTTTCTGTTTAAATAAACATTTACAAAATAAAATATGTATTACACTGTCCCAAGTTTTCTTTTTTAGCCCCAATCCATTGTGTTGCCAGGGAACGTCTCCTGATAAACTTTACTATCTTGGCGGTTCACAATCAATTACTATGCGAGTGGAAATATGCCAAGGTTCCTAGTAAAATTGAATTATTGAATGTTATGAAATTACAAATGGCTATTGAATCCCATGATCTTAACCTAAAGTCCGATTCACACTGTAGAGCTTTTTTCTCCAAGTGGAAAAATCTCATCTGTGCTTAGCCCGTAGATCTACAACATCAGTTTATTGAACCCTATAGAAACTCCTCCACTGATATCACTTGTACTTGAGGGAGAATTGACCCAGCACTGGCTAGAATGTGATTGGAGGTCCGAATATTTAAGAAAGTTGATACTTTTTGACCTGAGGTTTTGTTTTGCTGTTTGTGTGTCTCTCTGCTAGGACCCAGTGGTCATGTTCTTAATATAATATTTCTGCTAAATGTTGAAGGGAATAAGGTTAAAGAAAACTATGCAGTAGTATTAACCTGTTTTTTTACTTTTTTTGTGTGCGTTGTTTCCCAAAAACTACTTTGTACGGTAAACAGTCAAGGTAAATGTAACACGGACAATACTGTTTTGCTTTTTTCTGTTTTATATCTTTGTGCTGTATGAACCTTTATTGTTTTGTTTGAAAATTCAATAAAGAAAAGATTTTTAAAAAACATTAGAAGATAATGAGGTGTTTCCTACCTACAAGCTTAGCCCATTGTATTGGGTTGTGGTTTCAATTAGCAACAGCTAATATACAAAAACAACTAGACATTTTTAAAAGCTGCAGCTTGAACAACAGTCATTAGAAATACATTAAGGGGAAAATAATTTTACAGTACATTGTCCCTATAAGGACGACGACCCCTGGTCAATTCTCATTCTTACACTAGAGGAAAAAAAAAAGAATATGGCCTGTTTCAGAGGACGACAAGGTATATCCTTAGTCTCTGAGGAATAAAAAGAGTGAAATAGTCATCCTATGAGCTTGAAGGGACATGAAATTCAAAAATGTTATTACATAATTCAGACAGAACATACCTTTTTAAAACAACTTTCTAATTTACTTCTATTATCTAATTTGCTTTGTTTTCTTTTGTTCTAAGGTAATTTTTAAATAAAAATTCAATTTTAAATTAGGCAGTTACATTATAGCACCAGTTCAACTGCAATGTGTTGGTTAACAGGAAAATAAAGCACTTTTTAAAGTTTTATAACCTAGTATAGTAGTTGAAAATTGCATTGGAAATTACCTGCAGCCAAAAAGAAAAGTCAAATATCTCAAATAAATTAGTTTCCTTTTCTTTTGGTCTAACAAAGAAATATAGTAATAAAAAGTTGCATTGCTTATAAGAACGTCTTATATTAAAAAAAAAAAAAAAAAAAAAAAAAAAAAACACAGCTTTGCAGACTAGGGAAAGGCTTAGAGCCAGTCAACAATCAATGCACTGCCGCTTTGCGCACTACTGCATATTTGACAGTTTAGTTCAAAGAGCACTTTGCTCTGGATGCACTGTGTTAAAGGGATATTAAACATTTTTTTACTTCCATGTTTCAGATAGAGCATGAAATTGTAAGCAACTTTCTAATTTACTCCTTTTATCAATTTTTTCTTTGTTCTCTTGCTATCTTTTTCTAAAAAGCAGGAATTTAAAGTTTAGGAGCAGGCCCATTGTTGGTTCAGAACTTGGTTATGCTTGCTTATTGGTTTGCTAAATGTAGCTACCAATAAGAAAGCGCTATCCATGGTGCTAAACCTAAAATGGGCTGGCTTCTAAGTTTCCTGCTTTTAAAATAAAGACAGCAAGAGAAGAAAGAAAATTTGATAAGAGTAAATTGTAAAGTTGCTTAAAATTACATGCTCTATCTGAATAATGAAAGAAAAAAATGTGGGCTTGGTATCCCTTTAGTGCCGCCACAACACAGCTCTGAATAGAACTGTCTAATGTGGAGCAGCGCTGCAAAGTTAAAGCACTAACAATTTCTGCATGTGTCCCATTCTTTCTGAAGACATGCTGCATTTTCAGAGATGACATCACAGAATGTTCTGCCATGGCGCTGGGAGGTAGCTGCTAATTCGTGGCTGCACATATATGCCTCATCATTGGTTTAATGATGTGTTCAGCTAGTTCCCAGTAGTGCATTGCTGTCCTTTCAATAAAGGAAAGAATGAAGCAAACTTGATAAAAGCAATAAATTGTAAAGTCGTTTAAAAATGTATGCCCTTTCTTATACACAAAAGAACAAATGGGTTTTACATCACTTTAAAAAAAATAGCCTGTGGCTTGCATTCCAAAAATTCACATCTAAGAGGATATTAAAATCAATTTGTCAGCAAATATGCAATGCATTGCAAAAAACAAACGCACAAAATAATTGTAAAGCAATACAATTGCTAACAAATACATTTTTCAGAGAGAATTACAGTAATACCAGGAAAGAAGTCATAACATTAATTGCAAAGTTTTCTTTATAAGTGGCAGCTTGTGTTTTATGTCCATTTAATAATTGTCAGATTGTAGCCAATAACAATTTGCTGAATCTTATATTCAGCATATCCTATACAAACAAAAAACATGGCAGATAACCTAAGCAGTAAAGCTGAAACTCATAACATATTTAAAAAATGTATTGTACTTGCTGTTTTGCTATTCTTAGTTTTAATGGAAATAAATCATTTTTAAGCAAAAAGCTTAAAACATTTTTTTTTATTTTTCTATTTTGAGTCCTGTATGAAATACTATTTCATACACATATATACATAAGTCAACACACATTGCAAATAGCAAGCTAAAACGTTAGAGCCTAACATGTTTTAAGTGACAGGCATAGAGGCTGTATTGAGAACAATGCATTATACCTAGTAGATTTGGTAGAGGGAACTTGACATGCGTGTGTGTATGTATATATACATAAAAAAAAATCACCCCGTGTTTTATATTCTGGATCTCACCTGCCCAGTTCCAGCTCCTTATCCCGGGACATATCTGTAAGGCTGCCGCCTGAGCCCCCCAGATCTCCAGCTCCTCTCCTCTCGTTAGTCCCCCCGGATCCTGCGCAGCTCTTAGTGCGGAAGATCCTGGAAAGTCGTATCCGCAGGGAGCCCTTCCTGTTTGAAGCTCTTCTAGCAACCGCTCCGGCCTCCACTTCCAGTGTCTCTCCGTCATCATCTTCTTCAAGTCTTCGTGCCTCTGGAGCCTCAAGCACAAGGAGAGCGTCACTGGTCTCCTCGCACGGGCAGCCTGCCCCCCGCAAGCCCAGGGCCCCGAGCTGAAGTTCCAAACCTTCCCCGGAATGCGTGGCTTTACGATGTCGGCTACAGAGCTCAGAAGACTGCGGAACCCCTTCCCCGGACACCCCTTCTACGCCAGCATCCGGCTCCGGCGCGGCCTCCTCCTCCTCCCCTCGCAGCATGTTCCGGAAAACCATCAGCCTAGGCCTGGCCGTTTCTTCTTCCCCTGCCAGAAGCCGGCTCAGCACCCGGTAGGACGCGGCCTCCTCTTCTGCCGCTGCGCCTCGCATGTCCCCGGTGGCTCCGCAGGCCCCGGCCCGAGCCTCGGCCTCTCCCAGCTCCGCTTCCCGAGCTCCGGATACTCCTTCATCGGAGCCCCGCCTACTACTTCCGGTATTATTTTGCGTTACTTCCGCCAAAGTGTCAGACCAGGAGAGTAGAACACGGATCTGCATTACCAATGTACAGCATGACGTAATTCAAGAGATTTTGATAAGTGACGTAATAAATTGGTTATTTGTGCAAATGAATTGACAAAACACTATATATTATTGAAAGAACATAAAAGTACCACATTCAAACACAGTAAACAGTATTTTCTACTAGTGTTAATATTTTATTTTTTTTATTGCAAACTGTGTAATTTGTATGTGTTACGTATTAAAGTTTTTTGTGTATTCTTCATGTTAAATATATGTCTTCTGTTGAATGTCATGCTTCCATCATTATCTAGTAGTAATGACAAAGTTATTTGGGGCAAGATTTATCATTGCTATTCTCCTATATTCTCCTAAAAATGTGAAAGATAAATAATTCCCCTATCATTTAAAATGTGCCTCAATTTGGGCTCGTTGGACTGTACAATTCTCCTACTCTGTTCCCATTCTTCTGCATGCTGCCGGAACATTCCTTATTCTGTCACCTAGGAAAGACTTTCATGCAAACACACAAATGTATTATAATCTTCTGAACATGTTATCAAGATCCAGAAACACGAGTTATAGTACTTACTGGTAAATATCTACATTCTCTTGGCTCAGAATACAATTTAGTTGGTTTACAAGCTGTGAATGTAACATAACAGCTTTCTGGCTGCTGGAGTTACCTCACTTTCTCCCTCCCATAGTTGGGGGGGTCAGGCTCCTAGCTACACACATCATCATGCGAACCCTGCTCTACCCTTTTTGTCTCTAAAATGGGGTCAAGGGACAGTGAATTATAAAATTATCTCCCCTTTAACACCTTAAGGGGTTTGCACGCTATTTCCGATGACCAGAAGGGAGGATAGAGGGTATAATAGTGCGGTCTTGCAGCAGGACCTGCACTATTATAAACAAGAAAACCCTTAACGAACGGCGACATACATGGTACATCTCAGTTGTAAAGTGGTTAAAGGGACAGTAAACACTATAAAATAACATACTAACATCACTCAAGTCCACTCTAAACATTTTTAAAACAAATTAACATCCTTTTTACTAAAATTATTTTCAAGTAGTCAAACCCCACATACCAATTGCCTTATTTGAAGGGGCCAATCTTAAAGGGACATGAAACCCAAACCTTTCTATCATGATTTAGGTAGAACATACAATTTTAAACAACTTTCTAGCTTACTTCTGATATCAAATGTATTTCATTGTCTTGTTATCATTTGTTGAAGGAGCAGCAATGCACTACTGTTTTTTAACTGAATATATGGTTGAGCCAATGACAATCGGTATATATATGCAGCCACCAATCAGCAGCTAGAACCTAGGTTCTTTGCTGTTTCTGAGCTTACCTAGATAAACCTTTCAGCAAATGATAACAAGAGAAGGAAACAAATTTAAAAATAAAAGTAAATTGTAAAGTGGTTTAAAATTGTATGCTCTGTCTGAACCATAAAAGCTTAATTATGACTTTACTGTCCCTTTAACTTTAGTCCACAGATAAAAAGACTAAATACTGTAATAAATGTAGTATAAAATTAATTGTTTTGCAGTAGTTATCTGGGAAAGCAAATTAGGGACAGATATGTAGTAGCGTTAGCCTTGTGAAGTCAGCAGGGTTCATTTCAAGTTCTGAAAATTAGACATTCGTCAATTTTGAGAGATAAATTACGCGAAAAGGGTGACAAATAAATAATCCAAATATACTGCAAAGTTGTTTCATTATGCGTAACTAAACTTTTTTTTTTTTTAAACTTTATTTTTGACATTTTTCTTAGAGGAACTTGGACAACATCACATAGCATTATACGATAGCAATCATCATAAAGCATATTATAGGTAGCGGTATATAGTCCCAGCAATATAGCTGAATCTACTCTGAGTCCAAAAGTCTGTTCTTGGACCATGTGAAGCAGCCAAGCCTCAAATATAACTAACACATTTAAATAAACAAAACAACAAATAAACAAAACAATAACAATTAACGGCAACTGACATCAGTAGAATAGAGGCGTGTTGGCACCTGATAGAACAGTATGCATCAGAGAGTTTCTCTGAGGCAATGTCAGCACAATAAATGAGTTTCCCATCAACACTAAATTAAGATTCATCTTGCGGCCAAAAGTTTCTGTGCGTGTTCAGGCCTGCCATGTAAGTCGCTAACATTTAGTGAGATTGATCAGACAGGTGAATAGATACAGTGATGTCAACAATTAACATAAAACAATGCAATTACCTTTACTATGTAAAAATGATGCTTCGGCGGATGGCTATGGTCACAATTCTAAGGTCCCTTCCTTCAGATAACAGTCCCTCCAATAAGTTAGTCATGGGCAATTAAGTGTCAGATTCAGGTTCATGTATGCACCAGTGGCCATGTAGGTTTTCGTTAAGCATGAACACAGAATGTTGAAAGGGGCGTAACAGTTTTTCCCTTAAGCCTCTCGGTAAATGCAGTATGTATGGGTCCCACTTGTTTAGGAATGTTTTTATTCTAGCGTTGCGGTCACTTTGTGTGTCTGCGTGTTGTATCAGGAACTGCTGGTATAATGCGTGTGTCAGTTTTTTGAAAGGGGGTTCCCTATGCTTGGCCCAGTATTGTAGGATTAATTTCCTGGCCAATAATACCACTAATTGAGAAGGAAACAACAAAGAAATGTACACAGCCCTAAGTTGTTAGGTGCTTGGCTTGGCGGATATATAAGGAAGTCCTTGAGACATGAAATATCCAAACATATTAAAGTTCCATATGCGTCATGTAAAAAAGTGGCTGTATGTTGTGAGTCCACATAACCCCCAGTTGTGCGAATATCAGAGTGTGAGCACTAGTAAAGCACTGTAGTAAATATGAACGGTACTATACCAAATAGGTATTAACAATGTGATATTTAACTCACCAATGGCCGTTCATGTGCTCGCGGAAATCTGCGCTGCTCAACACTCAGTACCTTTTCTCCAAAGTTGTGAGACTCAGAGAGTCCGACTTTTGTTTGCTGAATAGCCTTTGTGGGATACCCGGGTGATGCCGCGTCTGATCCTGTGTAGATGTGTAGAGCAGAGGAAGTACCTGATTGATGATCGCGGGTGATGCCGCTTCTGTCTCTTGCCGTTCAATCGTCAGGTAGGGCTGCTCGGTGGTAAATAGGATTGATGAAAAGCAGATTGGGGGTTGAAAAAAGTGGAAAATATCCGCTTGATAGCCAAGTTTACAGTACCATACGGTGTCAGAGCCGGTCCTCAAGGCTTGCTTAGCCGTAGATACAAAAGCAACAAGAAAACGAGGACCAACTGGATCGATTACAACCAAGTGGGTTTATTCAAGCATAGGTGATAAGACACTCGGTGGTGTACAAGGTTAGGTGATATTGATCTGACGCGTTTCGCGCATGTGCAATGTGCTTCATCAGAGATCGATGATTCATCGATGATTCAGACAAGGCGAACAGGAATTCAGACAAGGCGGACAGGAATCACCGGTCGGGTTGATTGACACCTCCCTGCTGGCGGCCAATTGGCCGCGAGTCAACAGGGAGCGGCGTTGCACCAGTGAGCTGCTGGTGCAATGTTAAATGCGGAGAGCCTATTGCTCTCTGCATTTAGCGAGGTCTTGCGGACCTGATCCACACTGTCGGATCGGGTCCGCAAGACCTTTGATAAATATAGGCCAATAGCTCATTAGTGCACACAGACAAGACATATCAAGCATATCAAGATAAATATATCACAAAAGTATTTATTAAAAGTATAAAAAGACAAACAAAATGCCTATTAAATAAAAACAACAAATAAATTTATCCAATTCAAACATTATTTTATAACTGAAGGAAAGTTTGTAGATTATAACAGCGATTTTTTTTTCGCATGCATGCAGGATTAAATGACTGATCAGCACAATTCTAAAAATGTTCATCTATGCATTCAGCATAAGGGCTATTAGTAGCTTGATGAAAACAAGGTTATAATGAAGTATGCTGCCAAAGAAAAACGAACAGTCCCAAATAGGATTTGCAGCTATATAAGGCTTACGTGTGTGCATGCCACCAACAGGTGATTGAAGTCTGTATGGTTACACTCTTTACTTATCCAACAGCGATTATTACAACAGAGAGTGCTATACAAAGCACAGTGCAAGATATTGCCTTGGCGTCCCTTCTGGTCTGTATGGAGGGTACGACTTTATTCAGCATTCCTTTTTACCATCAAAGGGGAATATTAAACTACCAAGGCAGCCAAACGGCATCTGCCATATCTCTTATTGTTTGTACCGCTACAGAGTGTCTGCTTCTTCTTTTGACACTGTATTAGGTTCACAGTGTTTTCTAGTTACGTTCCGCGGCCTCAATTGCACTCAAGGCTTGCTGCAGGACAAAAAGTTGGCTGGCTCCCTTGTTCGCACACACCGTTTTCAAGGAAGCTGCTTGTTCTTTAGACAGGATTTTGTGAGCAACCCATTAGTTGCCTACGTGCGTTTCACCCATAATCCTTAGCGTCAAAAGTTTGGGCTTCATCAGAATTGTTATTGACAAGGAATGTATATAGCAAACAAAAACATTATTATCCATCTGAAACAGCTAAATTTAGAGCACAGGAAACCTTAAAGTTATTGTAAATCCTAGCGTTTGTTAAATTAGCTGTTGGCTAAGAGGTGGAAACATCACAAACTCTCAGAAAAACAGCATTCTGCTGTCGGCTGCCTGAGCAGCTCAGTGCGGGAACACTTCCAACAAATAAAGGAGCTTTCAGCATTAATTATTTTTTACTTTATGAATGAAAGTCCCCTTTATTTGTTCCAATTGTAAATCCTAGCATTTCACAAGGGCTAGGATTTACACTCACTTTAAACATGGAGGTGCATAAAATTTTAATGTAATGTGTAGAGCCGTTCACTTGATTACTGTAGTAAAGTTAAAGTGAAATGAAACTCAAAAATTTTCTTTTTTGAGTCCGACAGAGCATAGAATTTAATTTTCTTTCATGTAATTGGCAAGAGTCCATGAGCTAGTGACGTATGGGATATACATTCCTACCAGGAGGGGCAAAGTTTCCCAAACCTTAAAATGCCTATAAATACACCCCCCACCACACCCACAATTCAGTTTTACAAACTTTGCCTCCTATGGAGGTGGTGAAGTAAGTTTGTGCTAGATTTCTACGTTGATATGCGCTTCTCAGCATGCTGAAGCCCGGTTCCTCTCAGAGTGCAGTGAATGACAGAGGGATGTGAAGGGAGTATTACCTATTGAATGCAATGGTCATCCTAACGGGGATCTATTTCATAGGTTCTCTGTTATCAGTCATAGAGATTTCTTCTCCTACCTCCCTTTTCAGATCGACGATATACTCTTATATACCATTACCTCTGCTGATTCTCGTTTCAGTACTGGTTTGGCTATCTACTTTATGTAGATGAGTGTCTTTTGGTAAGTATGTTTTCCTTTATTAAGACACTCTTAGCTATGGTTTGGCACTTTAAATGTAAAGTTCTAAATATAATGTTTGTACTTATATTTGCCATGATTCAGGTTTATCAGTATTTTTCCTTTTTGCAGACTGTCAGTTTCATTTTTGGAAATGCACATATATAAAAAAAAAATTCTTACCTGAAATTTTTCAAATTGACTTTTTTCTAAATTGCGGGATGTTAGGCTCGCGGGTGCGCAAAATGCTATAATTTATTGCGTCATTCTTGGCGCAAGAATTACGTTTGTTGACGTATTTTCGTCATTTCCGGCGTCTTAGTTGGCGCCGAGAATTTTCACATAGTTGCGTCATCTATGACGCTCGTGTTTGTTGCAGACGTTCTTGGCGCCAAAAAATATTTTGTCAGTTGTGGGCGTCATACTTGGCGCCAGATTTCTGACATTATTTAAGTCTTTATTTCATTCTGCTTCTGGCTTTCAGAGGCTTATTTTGTTTGCATGTTTTTCCCATTCCTGAAACTGTCATTTAAGGAAATTGATATTTTGCTTTATATGTTGTTTTTTCTCTTACATTTGCAAGATATCTCAAAAACTGTTTCTGTATCAGAAAACACTGTTGGATTCCTGATGACTGATATCAGTCCTACCAAAGCTACGTTCATTTATTTTAATGTTATGAATGTTTATCTTTAGCTATGGTTTGTAATAAGTTATCATGATAAACTTTTACATGCAGAGTCCATCAGTATTAATGCATTATCTATTGCTATTCTTTTAACATCTAATGTACAAGATATACCTAGGAATTTATAGGATTATTTTTCTGATTCTATTCTAAAGGCTTTGTCTGCCATCCCGCCTTCTAATAAAATGTAAAGGTCTTGATGAATTTTTAAATGACCGACAACATACTGAATTATCCTTCTCTGATGAGGATTTATCTGATTCAGAATATCCTTCATCAGATATTGACACTAATCAATCTACTTTTTTACTTTTAAATAGAGTACATTCGTTCTTTGTTGAAAAGGTGTTGATTATATTGGATATTGAGGAGACTAGTCCTTTTGATTTTAAGACTAGCTAACATTTAAATCCTGCTTATTTACCTCCTGTGGTTTCTTCAGAGTTTTTTTTTCCAGTTCCTGATACTAGGGAATGGAATAGGCCTGGTACTTCTTTTATTCCTTCTTTAAGGTTTTTAAAATGTATCCTTTGCCAACAGTTAGTTTGGAGTTGGGGCTATCTCTACTCTTGCTAAACATACTACTATTCCTATGGAAAATAGTATTTATTTTTTAGTTCCTTAAGATGGGAAACTTGTATCTTATCTAAGGAAAATTATTTTATTTGCAGGTCCTTTTCTTAGGCCTGCAATTTATTTGTCTAATGTTGCAAGTGCTTCAACTTTTTGGTTGGATATTTTAGCGCAACAAGTATCGTATTATGATTTGTTTAGCATTGTTAAGTTGATTCAACATGCTAATAATTTCATTTGTGATGTCATTTTTTTTATATTTTCACAATTGAGGTTAAATCTATGTATTTAGCTATTTTAGCTAGAAGAACTTTGTGACTTAAATCTTGGAATGCAAATTTGATTTCTAAAATCCAGATTTTTATTTTTCCAAGGTAATAAATTATTTGGTTCACTATTAGATTCAATACTTTCAACTGTTACTCTGGGGAAGGGAGTTTTTTTGCTTCAAGATTAAGTTCTAAGAGTAAATCTTAAGCTTATATTAGTTTTTGTTGTTAATAAGGAACGGAATCCTAATTCTTCCCCAAGTAACATGTTTTTAATTGGAAGCTTTCTTCAAAATGGAATGAATTCAAACCATTTAAAAGTTCAAAGTCAGCCCCCAAATTCGCATGAAGGTGCGGCCCTTATTCCAGCTTAGCTGGTAGGGGGCAGGTTAAGATTTTTTCTAAAGTTGTTTGGTTCAATTCAGTCCAAACTTCTTAGATTGGGGTACAGAATAGGATTCAGAGTCTGGGGTTTTATTCAGAACTATTCATTGTTCCAAAGAAAGAAAAACTTTTGAATTGTCATGTTAGAGTACCATCTTTCAGAATGGTGATTATAAGGTCTATTCTGCCTTTTGTTCAGCAAGGGCATTATTTGCCTACAATAGACTTACAGGATTCATAGCTTCATATTCTGTTTTCATTCAGATTATTTTCATTTTCTGAGATTCTCTTTTTTAGACAAGCATTACCAATTTGTTGCTTTTCCTTCTGGCCTAGCGACATCTTTTCAAGGTTCTCAGTGTTTCCTTATTTGGATGATCTCGTGGTACTTGCTCAGTCTTTTCGTTCTGCAAAATCTCATACGATTCAACTTCTATTGTTTCTTCAAAGACATGGTTGGAGGTGACAAGGGTCACCTATTTTAGGTTTCCAGATAGATTGTGTCAATGTCTTTGTCTATAACAGACAAGAGACAATTATATTGTGTTCAGCTTGTCGGAACCTTCAGTCTCTATTATTTCCTTCAGTAGCTATATGCATGGAAGTTTTAGGTCTCATGACTACAGCATTGGATTCGATTCCCTTTGCTCATTTTCATATGAAACCTTTTCAGTTTTTAATGCTGAATTAATGGTGTAGGGATTATTCTAGGATATCACATTTAATATCCTTGAATCCCAATATTCAACTATCTCTGACTTGGTGGTTAGATCACCATCGTATAGTTCTACGGGTCTCTTCGGTTCATCCAACCTGGACCATGATGACAACAGATGCAAGTCTTTTAGGTTGGGAAGCTGTCTGGGGATCTCTGACAGCACTAGGGGTTTGGAAATCTCAAGAGGCGAGATTCTCAGAGTTCTTCAGTTTTGGCTTCTTTTTGAAGAGAGAGGCGTTTATTGGTTTTCAGACAGACAATGTCACAACTGTGGCATATGTCAATCATCAGGGTGGGACTCTCAGTCCTCAGGCTGTGAAAGAAGTATCTCGGATACTTGCTTGGCAAAATCCAGCTCCTGTCTAATTTCTGCGGTCCATATCCCAGGTATAGACAATTGGGAAGCGGATTATTTCTGTCATCAAGCTTTACATCCGGGAGAATGGTCTCTTCACCCAGATGTGTTTTTTCAAATTGTTCAGATGTGGGGGCTTCCAGAAAGAGATCTGATGGCATCTCATCTAAATAAGAAACTTCCCAGGTACTTATCCAGGTCCAGGGATCCTCAGGCGGAAGCAGTGTATGCATTGACACTTCCTTGGAGTTATCAACCTGCCTATATTTTTCCGCCTCTAGTTCTTCATTTAAGAGTGATTTTCAAAATCATCATGGTGCAATCGTTTGTGCTGCTGGTGGCTCCAGCATGGCCGCTCAGGTTTTGGTATGTGGATCTTGTTCGGATGTCCAGTTGCCAACCTTGGCCACTTCCATTAAGGCCAGACCTTATATCTCAAGGTTCGTTTTTCCGTCAGGATCTCAATTATTAAATTTGATGGTATGGAAATTGAACGCTTAGTCATAGAGGTTTCTCTGACTCAGTGGTTATTACTATGTTGCAGGCTCGTAAATCAGTATCTAGGAAGATTTTTTATCGAGTTTGGAAGACTTACATTTCATGGTGCTCTTCTCATAAATTCTCTTGGCATTCTTTTAGAATTCCTAGAATTTTACAGTTTCTTCAGGATGGTTTAGATAAGGGTTTGTCTGCAAGTTCTTTGAAAGGTCAAATCTCTGCTCTTTCTGTTCTGTTCTACAGAAAAAATGCTAAACTTCCTGATATTCATTGTTTTGTACAGGCTTTGGTTCGTATCAAGCCTGTCATTAATCAATTTCTCCTCCTTGGAGTCTTATTTTGGTTTTAAAAGCCTTTACAGGTTCCTCCGTTTGAGCCTATGCATTCTCTGGAGATTAAATTACTTTCTTGTGTTGTTCCTTTTGGTCATCTCTTCTGCTAGAAGAGTTTCTGATTTATCTGCTCTTTCTTGTGAGTCTCCTTTTCTGATTTTTCATCAGGATAAGGCGTTTTTTGCGGACTTCGTTTAAATTTTTACCTAAAGTTGTGAACTCCAACAACATTAGTAGAGAAATTGTTGTCCCTTCTTTATGTCCTAATCCTAAGAATTTTCAGGAGAGATCCTTACATTCTTTGGATGTGGTAAGAGCTTCGAAATATTATGTTGAAGCTACTAAAGATTTCAGAAAGACTTCTAGTCTATTTATTATCTTTTCTAGTTCTAGGAAAGGTCAGAAGACTTCTGCCTTTTCTTTGACGTCTTGGTTAAAGCTTTTGATTCATCATGCTTATTTAGAGTCGGGTCAATCCCCGCCTCAGAGGTTTACGGCTCATTCTACTAGGCCAGTTTCCACTTCCTGGGTTTTTTAGAATGAAGCTTCTGTTGATCAGATTTGCAAAGCAGCAACTTGGTCTTCTTTGCTTATTTTTACTAAATTCTACCATTTTGATGTTTTCTCTTCTTCAGCAGCAGTTTTTGGTAGAAAAATACTTCAGGCAGCTGTTTCAGTTTGATTCTTCTGCTTATAATTTCAGTTTTTTTCTTTATAAGATTAAAACTTTTGATTTGGGTTGTGGATTAATTTTTCAGCGGAATTGGCTGTCTTTATTTTTATCCCTCCCTCTCTAGTGACTCTTGCGTGGAGTGCCACATCTTGGGTATTTGCTATCCCATACGTCACTAGCTCATGGACTCTTGCCAATTACATGAAAGAAAACATAATTTATGTAAGAATTTACCTGATAAATTCATTTCTTTCATATTGGCAAGAGTCCATGAGACCCACCCTTTTTATGGTGGTTATAATTTTTATGTATAAAGCACAATTATTCCAATTCCTTGCTGATGCTTTTGCTCCTTTCTTATCACCCCACTTCTTGGCTATTCGTTAAACTGAATTGTGGGTGTGGTGGGGGTGTATTTATAGGCATTTTGAGGTTTGGGAAACTTTGTCCCTCCTGGTAGGAATGTATATCCCATACGTCACTAGCTCATGGACTCTTGCCAATATGAAAGAAATGAATTTATCAGGTAAATTCTTACATAAATTATGTTTTTTTTGCTATTATTGTTATTATTATCATTATTTATTTGCAGAGCGTCAAAGGTGACATGATACGGCACAGGCGACGCCACACGTCACAGGTGACGTGATGCGTCACAGGCGACGCCATGCATCACAGGTGACGCGAGGCAGAGCAGCCTGGCATGAGAATAGTGTCATGGCAACCTGGAGTCATAACACCAACCTTAAATGATCCCTCCCACGTTTACACCCCCCTATACCAAACCCCACACAATGCTACTATTGTAAACCTCACCACTGGTATCTTCCCCTTACACAATCCCCATTCACACCCCTCCACTCCATAATCACCCCCTAAAAAGTTCCTGAATAAAAACAAAATAACCCCAAACATTTCTTATTTCAAGTATGTTGAAGATCCCTCTTAATTCTCTTTTGTAGTTTGCTCCATTGCCCTAGTATTTTATTTTTTAATTTTTTTACGGGTTCCATTATATTTTACACAGTTTAATCCATTTTGATAGAAACAAATAAAAATGCAATGTAGCTTTAACATCACTAGAGCGCAATCTATACCGCTTTTATTTTTGCCCTGGTATTACAAATTCATGTTTAATATATATGTGCGCGAGGTAGTATAATGTGTGCTACAATATTCTTGGGTATCACAGGCAATGTCCGTTCCTTCCCTATAATATAATAGATTTCTATGAGGGCGCACACAGATTCCTGTTGGATAATGATCGAGCACTAAGCGAATGGAATGCAAACATTACAGTAAAGTAAGTGAAGTTCTTTGTTATACACCTTCCATGTTTTTGAAAGCACAGTAGCAAGCAGTTAATACCTGATTTTCACCAGGTAAATGCAAAATCTGTATTTTGGATTGTGCTCAAATGCAAACATTTTGGGTTTCATAAATCCCTTTAACCCTTTGGCAACTGAGGACGTGTCAGGCATGTCCTACAAAGGGTGTCAGTTAAGGACCAAGAACGTGCCTGACACGTCCTCGGGTAATCTGAGCGCTGGAAGCAATCAAGATAGCTTCCAGCCGCTTAAACAGTATTGCAGCGATGCCTCGATGTTGAGGCATCCTGCAATACTGTTCCTGACTGCCGGGCTCCGTTTTGATCACTCCTAAGGAGCGATCACTTCCGGTTTCACTCCACGTGGAGCCCAGCAGTCATGGGGCAGGATTCTGATGCTCTGTAAGTGTGCTAAGTGCCTCGGTGGGTCGAGGCACTTAGTAAAAAACCACATATAAAAAAAAAAATATATATATACTGTATATATATATAAATATATATATGTATTTTTTTATACAATAGCCCCATGTAGCCCCCCCATATAGCCCCCTCCCCCATGGGGCTTCAAAGATGGCAATGCCCAGTGCATCATGGGACTTCTGGGGTGTCCCTAGCCTGCCTCATCATAGGGGTCTATGGGTCATCCAATCTGAGCTTGCCACAATATAAAAAAAAATCATAATAAAATATTCTATTTGTCTGATCATGTCAATATTAGTAAATATTGACTCTGACGAGTGTGGATCTCCCTCCCTCTCCTCACTTGCGTTTTTGTGGGAGAGAGAGATCTTTGTTTAGGAGAGAGAGATATATTTGTTAAAAAGGTTCTTTTCAGAGCCATTAATCCCTACCTTGCCAGTGATCACTATAAATCACTGGCAGTAGCACAGCAGCAGTTTTTGCTCCCTGTGCATTTTTTTAGGGGTTAATTTTTTTTAGTATTTTTTTGTGAGACCCAAAGGCTCTTTTCAGAGCATTTTAGCTAGTTTAAATTAATTTTTTGTAAAAACAATGTGAGACCCAAATGCCCTTTTCAGAGCCATTAACCCCTCGCATGCCAGTGATCACTATAAATCACTGGCAGTAGCACAGCAGCACTTTGTTGCTCTCTGTGGATTTATTTAAGGGTTACATTTTTTTTTAGTAATTTTTTGAGACCCAAAGGCTCTTTTTAGAGCCATTTAGTTAATTTAGTTAATTTAAATTTTGTGTTGATTTTTTTTTTTTAGTAATTTTTTTCTCTGTGACATATAATGCTGAGGAGGCGTATGCCATCCTTGCATCAGAGTCAGACGCCTCTATGTCTGACTCAGACCCCAATTTTGACACTGCCATATGCTCAGATGCATCATTACAGTCTCAACTGATAGTGATGTATCTGTGGCTGCTAGCTCCCCTGCTTGCCCCCTGCCAGAAGGAGACGTGTTGCTCCACCTGCTATTGCTGCTGAAGAGTGGATAACGCCTCATCACCAGAGGCCAGATATCCCACCCTTCACTGCAAATCCTGGCATAAATGTGGATGTGGCAGGATTTAGCCCCCAATAGTTTATGGAAGTATTTCTGGGCAATGATGTATTGGGGAACATTGTTGCCCAAACTAATTTATATGCCCATCAGTTCCGTGCTGCAAAGCCTGACACTTTTTTGGCTAAGCAGCAATGGGCCCCCATCAATGTGCCAGAATTAAAAAAAATCTGGGCATTGACTATGCTGATGGGCATCATAAAGAAACTCTCCATCCGCTACTACTAGAGCAGTAGCCCCATTTGCTCTACCCCCATTTTCTCCAAGAGTATGTCGAGGAAGAGGTATGAAATTATTCTACATGCCATGCACTTCAGTGACAACAGCCTGTGACCCCCTAGGAGCATCCCCAGTTTGACAGGCTGTATAAAATCCGCCACCTGATTACCCACTTTACTGCCAGGTTTGCAGAGGTTTATACACCTGGAAGGAATATATGCATGGATGAATCCCTGATGAAGTATAAGAGAAGGCTGGGAGTCAAGCAGTATATTCCTTCCAAGCGCTCCAGGTATGGAGTAAAGGTGTATAAGCTCTGTGAGAGCGAGATACTCAGGCTTTCCGGGTGTAAGAGGGAAAGGATATCGACCTTGACCCTCCAGGCTGCCCAGAACATATGGGAACCAATGGCAAGATTGTCTGGGACCTGATTTTACCCCTGATGAACAAAAGGTACCACTTGTATGTAGACAATTTTTATACAAGTGTACTTTTGTTCAAGCTACTGTATTGTTTTGATACAGTAGCTTGTGGTACAATTCGAAAGAACCGCACAGGTTTCCCAGGACAACTTGCACACACCTGGCTATGAAGAAGGGAGACCTCAGCTCTGTGCCAAGAGGAGCTGTTGGCAGTTAAGTACAGAGACAAGAAGGATGTGTACCTTCTTTCCACATCCACACAGAGAGTACTGTGGAGGTCTCTGTACGTGGCAGAGCTGAGAGCATAATGAAGCCAGTGTGCATCAAGGGTTATAACTGGCATATGGGTGGGGTTGATCTAGCAGATCAGCTGCTGCAGCCCTACCTAATTATACGGAAGACAATGGCCTGGTACAAAAAGGTTGCTATTTACTTAATGCAGATTGGAACCCACAACGCTTTTTTGTTGTTCAAAAAAGCAAACCCTGAAATGAAACTGACTTTTTTATAGTTACAGCTCCAAAACATTTCGTGGATTTTGTACCAAGATGCACCTGCTCCCCGGGCGGTGATGGGAGAGAGCAGAGTTGAGGCTACCCATTTTATTTTCAAAATCCCCCCTACTGCGGCGAAGCAGAATCCTCAGAAAAAATGCAGAGTCTGTACCAAAAAGGGGCAGAGAAGGGACACCACCTTTTACTGTCCTGGTTGCCCTGGGCAGCCTGGAGTCTGCATTGGGGACTGCTAAAGCGGTATCACACACTGGTACATTTAAAAAAAAAATTTTTTTACAATTGCCGTGTTTTTTTTTTGGGGGGGGGGGTTTGGTTATGTTTACTGTTACTGAGGGGGTTTTTTTGTTTTTTTTTTACTTTTACTGTGCCAGATTTTTAAATTTAACTGTTCTATTTTTTATAAGTTCTAAAATTGGTGCTGTATTTTACCAAAACCTCTGTCAAACCTATGCATGGAGGGTATGGGTGGTATTGGTGGTAAAATGGTTGCATGAAAAGAGTCAAAATACCCCAAGTTCAATACCTTAGGTTGTCTTCTTTTAAAAAAATATACAAATGTGAAGGGTTATTCAGGGATTCCTGACAGATATCAGTGTTACAATGTAACTATTGCTAATTTTGAAAGAAAATAGTTTGGAAATAGCAAAGTGCTACTTGTACTTATTGCCCTATAACTTGCAAATAAAGCAAAGAACATGTAAATATTGGGTATTTCTCAACTCAGGACAAAATTTAAAAACTATTTAGCATGGGTGTTTTTTGGTGGTTGTAGATGTGTAACAGATTTTGGGGTCAAAGTTAGAAAAACTGTCGGCCAGATTACGAGTTTTGCTTTAGGAGCTATGCGGTGCTAACGAGCAGTTTTTACTCACCGCTCACTTACCTGCAGCGCTGGTATTAAAGGTTTTTACAAACCCGGCGTTAAAAGGCAAGAAGTGAGCACAAAAAGCAAAATTTTGCTCCATACCGCACTCCAATACCAGCGCTGCTTAAGTCAGCGGAGAGCTGGTCGTACGTGCTCGTGCACGATTTCCCCATAGACATCAATGGGGAGAGCCGGCTGAGAAAAAGTCTAACACCTGCCAAAAAGTAGCGTAAAACTCAGTAACGCAGCCCCATTGATTCCTATGGGGAAACACCCTAACATGAACCCTGAGTCTAAACACCCCTAATCTTACACTTATTAAGCCCTAATCTGCCGACCCCGACATCACGACACCTGAATTATACTTATTAACCCCTAATCTGCCGCTCCGGACACCTCCGCCAACTACATTATACTTATTAACCCCTTATCTGCTGCCCCCAACATCGTCGACTCCTACATTATATTTATTAACCCCTAATCTGCTGCCCCCAATGTCGCCGCAACCTACATACACTTATTAACCCCTAATCTGCCGCTCCCAACGTCGCCGCCACTGTATTAAAGTTATTAACCCCTAAACCTAAGTCTAACCCTAACCCGAACACCCCCTAACTTAAATATAATTACAATAAATCTAAATAAATATTCCTATCATTAACTAAATTATTCCTAGTTAAAATTAAATACTTACCTGTAAAATAAACCCTAAAATAGCTACAATATAACTAATAGTTACATTGTAGCCATCTTAGGGTTTATTTTTATTTTACAGGCAAGTTTGTATTTATTTTAACTAGGTAGAATAGTTATTAAATAGTTAACTATTTAATAACTACCTAGCTAAAATAAATACAAAAGTACCTGTAAAATAAAACCTATTCTAACACTACATTAAAATGAAATAAATTAAATACAATTACCTAAATTAAATTAAATTAACTAAAGTACAAAACCCCCCCACTAAATTACAGAAAATAATAAACAAATTACAGATACTTAAACTAATTACACCTAATCTAATAGCCCTAATACAATAAAAAAAGCCCCCCCAAAATAAAAAAAAACCCTAGCCTAAACTAAACTACCATTAGCCCTTAAAAGGGCCTTTTGCAGGGCATTGCCCCAAAGTAATCAGCTCTTTTACCTGTAACAAAAATACAAACAATCCCCCAACAGTAAAACCCACCACCCACACAACCAACCCCCCAAATAAAATACTATCTAAAAAAAACCTAAGCTCCCCATTGCCCTGAAAAGGGTATTTGGATGGGCATTGCCCTTAAAAGGGCAGTTAGCTCTATTGCAGGCCTAAAATCCCTAACCTAAAAATCAAACCCACCCAATACACCCTTAAAAAAACTAACACTAACCCCCTGAAGATCTACTTACCGGGAGAAGTCTTCATCCAAGCGGGGCCGAAGTCATCAATGAAGCCGGGAGAAGTCTTCATCCAGACGGGCAGAAGTCTTCATCCAGACGGCATCTTCTATCTTCATCCATCCGACGCGGAGCGGGTCCATCTTCAAGACATCCGACGCGGAGCATCCTCTTCATCCGACGACTAAAGCTGAATGAAGGTACCTTTAAGTGACGTCATCCAAGATGGCATCCCTTAGATTCTGATTGGCTGATAGAATTTCTTCAGCCAATCAGAATTAAGGTAGAGAAAATCCTATTGGCTGATACAATTAGCCAATAGGATTGAAGTTCAATCCTATTGGCTGATCCAATACTTCTGCCCATCTGGAGGACCACTTCGCCCGGCTTGGATGAAGACTTCTCCCGGCTTCATTGAGGACTTCGGCCTGGCTTGGATGAAGACTTCTCCCGGTAAGTCGATCTTCAGGGGGTTAGTGTTAGATTTTTTTAAGGGTGTATTGGATGGGTTTTATTAAGTGAGCGGTGAGGGAAAACTGCTCGTCAGCACCGCATAGCCTCTAACGCAAAACTCATAATCTGGGCCAGTGTTTATAATAGGGTTTATTTTTTAGGTTAGGGCTTTGGGCCTGCAAAAGAGCTAAATGCTAATGTAATTAGTTTAAATATCTGTAATTTGTTTTTTATTTTCTGTAATTTAGTGTTTTGTTTTTTTGTGATTTAGCTAATTTAATTTATTTCATTGTATTTAATTTAGTTAATGTATTTAATTGTATTTAATTTAATTAATTTATTTAATTATAGTGTGGTGTTAGGTGTTATTTAGTAACTATTCTACCTAGTTAAAATAAATACAAACTTGCCTGTAAAATAAAAATAAACCCTAAGCTAGCTACAATGTAACTATTAGTTATATTGTAGCTAACTTAGGTTTTTTTTTATAGGTAAGTATTTAGTTTTAAATAGGAATAATTTAGTTAATTATAGTAATTTTCTTTAGATTTATTTAAATTATATGTAAGTTAGGGGGTGTTAGGGTTAGACTTAGATTTAGGGGTTAATACATTTAATATAGTGGCAGCGACGTTGGGGACGGCAGATTAGGGGTTAATAAGTATAATGTAGGTGGGGGCGATGTTAGGGGCGGCAGATTAGGGGTTAATAATATTTAACTAGTGTTTGCGAGGCGGGAGTGTGGCGGTTTAGGGGTTAATATGTTTATTCTAGTGGCGGCGATGTCCGGAGCGGCAGATTAGGGTTTTTTAAACATTTTGTTATAGTGTTTGCGATGCGGGAGGGCCTCGGTTTAGGGGTTAATAGGTAGTTTATGGGTCTTAGTGTACTTTTTAGCACTTAAGTTATGAGTTTTATGCTACGGCGTTGTAGTGTAAAACTCATAACTACTGACTTTAGAATTCGTTACGGATATTGGAGGTAGAGGGTGTACCACTCACTTTTTGGCCTCCCAGGACAGACTCGTAATACCGGCGCTATGGAAGTCCCATAGAAAAAAGGGTTTACAAAGTTTACGTAAGTCGGTTTGCGGTAAGGACAAAGAAGTGTGCGGTGCCCCTAAACCTGCAAGACTCGTAATAGCAGTGGGTGTAAAAAAGCAGCGTTAGGACCTGTTAACGCTGCTTTTTTACCTTAACGCACAACTCGTAATCTAGCCGTGTGTTTTTTTCCATTTTTTTATCATATTTTATATTTTTTTATAGTAAATTATAAGATATGATGAAACTAATGGTATCTTTAGAAAGTCCATTTAATGGCAAGAAAAACGGTATATAATATGTCTGGGTACACTAAATTAGTAAGAGGAATATTACAGCTAAACACAAACACTGCAGAAATGTATAAATAGCCCTGGTCCCAAACGGTAAGAAAATTGAAAAGTGCTGTGTTCACTAAGGGGTTAAACATTTTGCTTTGGATAAAATTCATTTTAACCAACAACTTTTAATGCTAATTGTGCATTATTGTTTGCATGAATCTGAGTGCAAAATAACACACTGTACATTATATATTGCACTCAACTTGTAATCTAGACCTATGACAACAGATATAAACAAGAAGTCCCATCAAGTCTGCCAATTAGTTTTCTAAAGTATATTCTTACTATATGCATATTCCAGGTTTTCTTGTGTTCCCTTGCAGTTTTAGTACTCACCACCTATTCTAAGTCTATTCCATGAAAGAAGAGCTTCTGCAAATTACTCCTGAACCTAATAGTCTCCAATTTAGGATCTTGACCCCCTGTTCGGGTGATGAGAACATCAGGTAATTTAGTTGACATCAAATTAAACAGAACTTAACTGTCATCGGTCGGCTCACTTACAAAATCAAGAGCATTGAGGCTTCTGATTACATTTGTTTTTTAAATTTGTGAGTTTTTCAGGGAGTGGTTTAGTTTTGGGGTGTGATGGGGGTCATTCTTTTCTTTTTTTGTGGATTGTGTGTTAAATGGACAGTCTACACCAGAATTTTTATTGTTTTAAAATATAAATAATCCCTTTATTACCCATTCCCAAGTTTTGCATAACCAACACAGTTATAATAATATACTTTTAACCTCTGTGATTATCTTGTATCTAAGCCTCTGCAAACTGCCCCTTTTTTCAGTTCTTTTGACAGACTTGCAGTCTAGCCAATCAGTGCCTGCTCACAGATAACTTCACGTGCATGAGCACAGTGTTATCTATATGAAATACGTGAACTAACACCCTCTAGTGGTGAAAAACTGTTAAAATGCAATCTGAAAGAGGTGGTCTTCAAGGTCTATGAAATTAGCATATGAACCTCCTAGGTTAAGCTTTCAACTAAGAATACCAAGAGAACAAAGCAAAATTGGTGATAACAGTAAATTGGAAAATTGTTTAAAATTACATGCTCTATCTGAATCATGAAAGTTTATTTTGGCCTAGACTGTCCCTTTAAAGGAAGAGTTATATGTGCGGTAGATGATGTAGCAGAAATTACTGGTAGGTGAGATCATGTGAAGGAGCTAGCATTAAGTGGAAGGTTACCTGGGATGTTATGACAAAGTCACTGCTCTGTGTGTTTTTTTATTGAGAATAAGATTGCATACATACATATAGTATTAGATACAGTCATTATTTTACATCAATTCTATTGTTCTGAAATGCACCTGAGGAATTATAGTTCCCATGTTTTTCTCCCCTTAGTTAACAGTGGAGGTCACTCTTGGACCCATAACGCTATAACAGATTGTGACCAGGGGCTAATTTTAAAAGAAAATAAATATAAACAAAGAAATTCATCATAATACTAACTGGTACTATATTAGTATGATTAAATGAAAAGTAAAGAGGCAAGAGCCAGAGCTAAACATGCATACAATATAAGAAACAGTACAATACACAAAGGAAAAGAACAAGCATCCTCTCAGTGATGCTCATTATGGACAATGATGATATGTTAAAGGGATACTGAACCCAATTTTTTTCTTTTGTGATTCAGACAGAGCATGCAATTTTAAGCAACTTTCTAACTTACTCCTATTATCAATTTTTCTTCGTCCTCTTGCTATCTTTATTTGAAATAAAAGCCATCTAAGCTTTTTTGGGTTAAGAACTCTGGACAGCACTTTTTGATTGGTGGATGTATTTTTTCCACCAATCAGCAAGGACAACCCAGGTTGTTCACCAAAATGGGCCGGCATCTAAACTTAGATTCTTGCATTTCAAATAAAGATACCAAGAGAATAAAGAAAATTTGATAATAGGAGTAAATTAGAAAGTTGCTTAAAAATTTATGCTCTATCTGTCCCTTTAACTATCTAGTATGGAAATTTGCCATCATAATGTAATATGTTAAGTGATGCTAGAACCAATGCAGTTTGTAGCGCAAGTATATAGCAGCTATGCTGAAGCTTTTGGTTTATATGTCCTGCTACTGATGCCATCCAGTGGCCACTGAGGAATATTCAGAGAAAGAGAAGATTTAAAGTGATGTGGATACACAAAGGATGCGCCTAATGTCGGCAAAATCTCACACTGGACAGTAATAGTATCGGCAGTATATGACTATAATAAATAGTGCGAGAAACCTAAAAGTCTCCAATCTAAAAACATAAACACATAAATAAAGTGGCCGAAAAGAGCTGTATAAAATATAATATAATTTAATATAATAATAAGTAGATAACAGGACAATATGTATCCCAAAATGATAACCTGCTAAAACCAGCTAAAAAGCTGTATAGGTAGAACATGATCAATCTAGATTTTAAGTTAGAGAGCTCTATTAGTGTAACACACTGTAATGTGGGGTACAGTAAATATAAATGAGCAGTAAATATAAAATCACAATCAAGAATAAAATGACAAATATATCATGTAAAATATAGAAGAAATTTTGAAACACTACTGACTTTCCTGTGTCACGTGACTCTACGGCTTCATGTGAGGGTCAAAGATAATAATTCAGAATATCCGCAACGCGTTTCAGCTGCTGACAGGCAGAAAATACAGAAAACAATACACAGGGGAGACAGATAGAATAGAGAAAGAATTAGGGAACTCACTCTGTCGAATGAGAATGCAGAAGAAGATAGGAACTTAGAGCTCCCCATCCCCAAACATTTCAAAAAGTGCAATGGCTGTAACCTTAATTTTTTTCATCGGGTTGATTTCTGTCCGCGGCCTTAGAGCAGACGGACAAGTTATGGAGCAGCGCTGCTTCATAACTTCTGTTTCCGGTGAGCCTTCAGTCTCGCCGGAAACAAGGGGCATCAAGCTCCATACAAGCTTGATAAATCGGCCCCACAGTCTCTATTTATAGAATTAAGGTACCAATTGAAGCAATTATATTATTGCATACATTTGTATATCTCCACCCTGTATGCTGAACAAAGAAAACATACAGCCATAAGTCTCTACACCCACAAAAGTATAAACTATTGAATAAAGGTATCAATTGCATCAATTGAAGCAATCATGCTTCTGTATTTTATTTGTTTCCATTTTAGTTGTTTAGCAAATGTAATATGAAGTCAGAAGGTATTATATGTATAAAATGACTGTGGTGCACCTATGAAAAAGAAAGATCCACACAAGAAGATCAATATCCAATCAAGGTAATCACTACTTAAAGGGACATTAAACCCACATTTTTTCTTTCATGATTTAGAAACAACATGCAATTTTAAAAAAACTTTCTAATTTACTTCTATTATCTAAATTGCTTCATTCTCTTGATATCCCTTGCTGAACAGCATATCTAGATAGGCTCAGTAGTCGCTGATTGGTGGCTGCGCATAGAAGCCTTGTCTGATTGGCTCACCAATGTGCATTGCTATTTCTACAACAAAGGATATCTGAAGAATGAAGCAAATTAGATAATAGAAGTAAATTGGAATGTTGTTTAAAATTGTATTCTCCATCTGAATCATGAAAGAAATATGTTGGGTTTATTGCCCCTTTAAGGAAGCTCCTACAGACAGTCAGAATACTGCTTGGAAAAGGCTGCATGAGACAGCTGAAACGCGTTGCGGATATTCTGAATTGCTATCTTTGAACCTCACATGAAGCTTTAGAGTCACGTGACACAGGAAAGTCAGTAGTGTTTCAAAATCGATCTAACAGCAGTGAAGAAGTGTACAGAACGGCTCCACGATCGTCGAATGTGCAGGATAAGTTTTACTACAAAAAACTGACATCTACAGGTTACTCTGAAGGTACCACACTACACAATCTTTGTATTAGAATACTCACCACAGGATCTGAACTTTGATCACAGGATTCAATTTCACGGATAATATACCAAGACAGATTAAGATCTCAATTGGTCCTGTTACTACCTAACCGTAGGTGATCACTTCACATGCTTTGGATGAAATATTGCATTACCAAATAGACACACGTTTTGCTGCATACTCAAGTGCCTCTAGCACCGAACCTACTTTAAAGCATATGATTTCTTCTATATTTTACATGATATATTTGTCATTTTATTCTTGATCGTGATTTTATACTTACTGCTCATTTATATTTACTGTTCATGTATACAATATAAGGGTGGCCCCCCCACATTACAGTGTGTTACACTAATAGAGCTCTCTAACTTAAAATCTAGATTGATCATATTCTACCTATACAGCAGCACTATGACCGTTACTACCTCCTCAGCTACTTTAGCTGAGCTGCCGGCAGTCCTGTGTGAGGCGTTGAGCCCTTCCCCTGCTTAGGCAGCTTGTTATTGACAGCCACACTGTAAATAGATACAGGCTGTGTCTGTATATAATAACACCCTAAACACCAGAAAACACTGTGAAGCAATTGCATCTGTTGCTTGTGATGGCAAATACAAGCCGTGTGTATATGTATATCATATTATAGAATTTTATAACTATAGTTTCCATTGAAATGTTTTTTAAAAAAAAATTGCTTAATGATTTTCCCTGTATTTTTATTTACATTTTTAAAGAGGACAAATGTATTTCACTTTTAGGAGCCAGTAAGAATGTTGACTCAGCCACATACTTCTTAGGACCCAGATAACAGTCAGCTAGATTACGAGTTTAGTGTTATGACTCAAAAAGCATCGTTATGGCCCATAAGGATGCTTTTTCCCTAACGCTATTACAAGTCTTGTCAGAATAGCTGTTCTGCACACTTTTTTGGCCGTCACGCAACGTCAGTACCGCATTTTAAGAAAAGTCCTTTTTCAATAGGACTTTCATAGCGCCGGTATTACGAGTTTTGCTGTGAGGCCAAAAAGTGAGCGGTACACCTTATACCGACAAGCTCACATTCTATTGGCTGATTGGAATAGCCAATAGAATGCGGGCTCAATCCTTTTGGCTGATTGGATCAGCCAATAGGATGAAAGCTCAATCCTATTGGCTGATTGCTACAGCCAATAGGATTCCCCCCCCCCCCTTAATTCCTATTGGCTGATAGAATTCTATCAGCAAATCAGAATGTAAGGGATGCCATCTTGGATGACATCATTTAAAGGGAAACTTAATTCTTCAGGGAACATCGTAAGAAGAGGATGCTCCGCGCCAGATGTCTAGAAGATGGACCCGCTCCGCGCCAGATGGATGAAGATAGAAGATGCCGTCTAGATGAAGACTTCTGCCCGCTTGGATAAAGACTTCTGCTGGCTTTGATGAGGACTTTTGCCGCCTGGATGAGGATGGATGTCCGGTCTTCAAAAACTGTAAGTGGATCGTCGGGGGTTAGTGTTAGGTTTTTTTAAGGGTTTATTGGGTGGGTTTTATTTTTAGCTTAGGGTTTGGGCAATGTAAAAGAGCTAAATGCCCTTTTAAGGACAATGCCCATACAAATGCCCTTTTCAGGGCAATGGGGAGCTTAGGTTTATTTAGATAGGTTTTTATTTGGGGGGGTTGGTTGTGTGGGTGGTGGGTTTTACTTTTGGGGGTTGTTTGTATTTTTTTTACAGGTAAAAAAAGCTGATTTCTTTGGGGCAATGCCCCACAAAAGGCCCTTTTAAGGGCCATTGGCAGTTTAGTGTAGGCTAGGGTTTTTTTTTATTTTGGAGGGACTTTTTTATTTTGATAGGGCTATTAGATTAGGAGTAAGTCGTTTTTAGTGTAACTCAGGTTAGATTTTATTTTACAGGTAACTTTGTATTTATTTTAGCAAGGTAGTTATTAAATAGCAAAGTACTCCTCTCTCTCCCCAAAGTTGAATCACATATAAGCACTATATGATATAATGGCAAGGATCCAAAACAATTAATCCAGAAAGCAGAGCCGTAAAAAGTGATACACAATTTAAATGAGCGTACAATACGTGTGACAGCCTATATTGCTGATGCAGTTCCCAATCATAAAGCTTCATATATATCGTGTGATACAATCCAATAGTTAGATAATCACTTACTTTGGAAGGTTAAACCAGTCCTGCTGATCACTCACGTTTGCGCCTTATTGTGTAGTTGATGTTCCTTCAATACCTCACTCTGTCTTCTGCTTGAAATGAGACCCAGCTGTGTGGAGCTGGGAAAACAGATCTTTGCTTTCGCCTTTGCTATAAGTACAGATATACTCACAGTGTGCCCTGTAGGTACCTTAATGTAAGTCCAAACAAAAACGAAAAAAATCCAGACCGGCACCACTGATAGAGTATAAAAACATCAATTTATTGTCACATACTTAAAAAAGTGGTAAGCACACCACTTGGGAAAAAAGGCTAACATACCAAACAGTTGAAAGCTCCGGTTAAAAGGTGTGGCAGCTACAACCTGGGCCCGATGACGTCACTGACGCGTTTCAGGTATCAACCCGTAGTCATAGTTATCGCCATGGGGTCCCTTAAATAGCTAACTCTCAGGTGTAGACTGTTAATTCAAAATTTCAATATTAACCCTTTAACATTTTTGCTTTTGGAACATCTTATACTTAGCTTATTATTAATAATATGCATGAAGCACATAAAACGGAGAACACACTCCTTTCTTATTTTCATTTTTACATTTTTACATTGTTACATAACTGATGAACAAAAAGCTACCCGTTTACCAAAGTGCAAACTTTATTTGCCAAATTTAATTTTATCTGAATTTATAGATAACCTTCGTATATATTGTAACAGCGATTTCTCGCATATCTACTACATTTTATTCAAAGTTTGCAACGCTTCATTAAATATCATATTTACAAATGTATTTGTACCTCGATACTGGTTTGTAACTTGTCACATGAGCATCAACCTACATGCTTTACTTTCCCATATTATTATCTGTTTCAGCTTCAGAACAAAAAACTCGATAGAAACTATACTCAAACTCCAAATAATGCTAGTCTATCATATTACCCCCAACAGATCCTACTTATATCATATATAACCAATTATTGGTATCATCTGGGGTACTATATCTAATTCTTATTGTTCTGACTGACCTTTACATAGTGTTACAATACCAGTTATAATGTACAAAAAATACACTGTTTTACTATTTTGTTTAATTTAGTACTTATCCTAAAATGACAGCAGTAGTTGTAACTTAGGATGCCAGTACAGGTTTGTGTATACCTATGTTTACTTTATCATTATTAGGAACTTTCCTGTACTAAGAGTATTGGATAACCAAGACTGCTGACCAGTAGTTGATATCAAATACTTAGTAATTATTTCATATTCATATCTCATTCCCAATGATTGATGAGATCAAAGACTGAATTATAACCCATTGGGATCCGTGTCCCCAAGGTATAGATCCAAAAGGCTTCTCTACGATAGAGGATTTTCTCCCTATCACCTCCTCGCTTGGGGGGGTAATACTCTCTCAATTGCCTGCCACTTAAAATTGCTCACATTTTTATTGTGGTCAAAAATAAAATGGGAGGCCAGAGCTGAACAATCTCTTTCCTTATCGATGTTATTAAGATGCTCCCTAATTCTTGACCTCACCTCTCTTGTGGTGAGCCCTACATACTGCTTTTTACATTGTATGCAAGTCACCAAATAAACAACAAAATTCATTGAGCAGTTTATACACTGCGACGTCTCATACTCCTTCCCTGTCACACATGACACAAATTTATCAGAAATGATAATGTGTTCACAGGCCTTACATTTTCTGCTCCCGCATCTATAAGTGCCCTTATGTGACAACCATGAACTGCTTTCTCTTGTATTAACAGATGGAAGCTGAGTTGGTGACAGGATATTACCAATAGTCACTCCCCGTCTATATGAAAACCTACATCCCTGTTCAATGATGGGTTTTAACTTGTTATCAGCCAATAAGATTGGTAAATGTTTCTTTAACAGTTTACAGACATTATTGTACTGGTTACTGTAATTCGTTACAAAAGTAACCTTATTCTCTTCCTTACTATGCACTTCCTTTCTTTTATCTATTAGAAGGCTTTTCCTAGTGCTATAGTCTGCCTGATTTTTCGCTCTCTTTATAACTCTATTCGAGTAACCTCTCTCTCTTAACAGTTCTGTCAATTTTTCACTCTCTCTTCGATAGATCTCAATGTTACTACAATTTCTCTTAATGCGGAGAAATTGTCCCTTTGCTATTGCAAATGGAACATGAGATGGATGATTACTAGCCGCATGTAAGAGTGTATTTTTAGATATTGGCTTTTTGTACAGCTGACTTTCAATCAAATTATCTTCTGTACCCACCAGTGTCACATCTAGATACTTAGTTTTCATTGCATTATATTCCATGGTAAATCTTAAATTTACATCATTTTCATTTAGATATTCAACAAAAAGTCGCGCTTCATCCTCACTGCCCGACCAAACAAATATCAGGTCGTCAATATTCTGCGCTTATATATTCTGATCTTATCCCTAAAGGGGTTTCTACCTCCAAAGATGTGGTCGGTCTCCCACCAGCCTAAAAACAGGTTGGCGTAGGAATGGGCGAATTTTGCCCCCATGGCCGTACCACACCTCTGGAGGTAGAAACTCCCCTCAAATTCAAAAAAGTTATGTTCCAAAAGGAAACGAACTACCTTCAGGATGTACTCTCTTTGTTCAGATGTAAATTCCATTTTCCTTAAAAAACTGTCAATAGCGGTAATACCACAGTCGTGTGGTATCGTTGAATACAACGAAACCACATCGACTGTGAGCCAGCTAAAATTAGAGTTCCATTCTACCTCTTCGAGAATATTGAGTAGATGTTTTGTGTCTCGTAAGTGGCTCCATAAACTCTTAACCAGAGGCTGTATTATGGAGTCCACCCATTCTGATAAAGGTTCTAAGATAGACCCGATTCCAGAAACAATCGGTCTACCTTTAATATCATCCAAAGATTTGTGAATCTTCGGTAAATGGTGGAAGAGGGGGGTCTTGGGACATTGTACTAGCAAAAATTGTGCTGTTCTTTGATCCAAAAAACCCTTTTCAACCCCCTCCTCCACCATTATCTCAATCTCATGAGAAAAAAGCCTCATAGGATTTCTACCCAATTTCAAATATGTGTCTTGATCCTCAAGTTGTCTTAAGGCTTCAGTCACATATGTATGTCTATACAGTACCACTGTACTGCCTCCTTTATCAGATTTTTTGTACACTAATTCCTTCCTGTCTTTTAGACTAGTAGTAATAGTTCCGATAGCTTTATTTTTATTCATATACCTATTCTTCTTCCTTTTTTCCAACATAGTTTTAGTATTTAAATCATTCAATTCTCTTTCTAGGGTCTTATGAAAGAGCTCAAGGACTTTACCCCTACTCTGTAGAGGGTAGAAGGACGACTTTGCAGAAAAGGTATTTGTTATTCTTTTATTGTGTTCAATGCTCGAATCAAAATCCTCATACTGACTTACAGTTAATTCACTCTGTTGCTCTAGTTCATATAAATCATGTAAACTACATATCTCATCAAAATCTAATTTACTAACATTGTCACTTCCATCTATATCAATGATCATATTTTGATTATATTTTGAGATCTATCGAAGAGAGAGTGAAAAATTGACAGAACTGTTAAGAGAGAGAGGTTACTCGAATAGAGTTATAAAGAGAGCGAAAAACCAGGCAGACTATAGCACTAGGAAAAGCCTTCTAATAGATAAAAGAAAGGAAGTGCATAGTAAGGAAGAGAATAAGGTTACTTTTGTAACGAATTACAGTAACCAGTACAATAATGTCTGTAAACTGTTAAAGAAACATTTACCAATCTTATTGGCTGATAACAAGTTAAAACCCATCATTGAACAGGGATGTAGGTTTTCATATAGACGGGGAGTGACTATTGGTAATATCCTGTCACCAACTCAGCTTCCATCTGTTAATACAGGAGAAAGCAGTTCATGGTTGTCACATAAGGGCACTTATAGATGCGGGAGCAGAAAATGTAAGGCCTGTGAACACATTATCATTTCTGATAAATTTGTGTCATGTGTGACAGGGAAGGAGTATGAGACGTCGCAGTGTATAAACTGCTCAATGAATTTTGTTGTTTATTTGGTGACTTGCATACAATGTAAAAAGCAGTATGTAGGGCTCACCACAAGAGAGGTGAGGTCAAGAATTAGGGAGCATCTTAATAACATCGATAAGGAAAGAGATTGTTCAGCTCTGGCCTCCCATTTTATTTTTGACCACAATAAAAATGTGAGCAATTTTAAGTGGCAGGCAATTGAGAGAGTATTACCCCCCAAGCGAGGAGGTGATAGGGAGAAAATCCTCTATCGTAGAGAAGCCTTTTGGATCTATACCTTGGGGACACGGATCCCAATGGGTTATAATTCGGTCTTTGATCTCATCAATCATTGGGAATGAGATATGAATATGAAATAATTACTAAGTATTTGATATCAACTACCGGTCAGCAGTCTTGGTTATCCAATACTCTTAGTACAGGAAAGTTCCTAATAATGATAAAGTAAACATAGGTATACACAAACCTGTACTGGCATCCTAAGTTACAACTACTGCTGTCATTTTAGGATAAGTACTAAATTAAACAAAATAGTAAAACAGTGTATTTTTTGTACATTATAACTGGTATTGTAACACTATGTAAAGGTCAGTCAGAACAATAAGAATTAGATATAGTACCCCAGATGATACCAATAATTGGTTATATATGATATAAGTAGGATCTGTTGAGGGTAATATGATAGACTAGCATTATTTGGAGTTTGAGTATAGTTTCTATCAAGTTTTTTGTTCTGAAGCTGAAACAGATAATAATATGGGAAAGTAAAGCATGTAGGTTGATGCTCATGTGACAAGTTACAAACCAGTATCGAGGTACAAATACATTTGTAAATATGATATTTAATGAAGCGTTGCAAACTTTGAATAAAATGTAGTAGATATGCGAGAAATCGCTGTTACAATATATACGAAGGTTATGTATAAATTCAGATAAAATTAAATTTGGCAAATAAAGTTTGCACTTTGGTAAACGGGTAGCTTTTTGTTCATCAGTTATGTAACAATGTAAAAATGAAAATAAGAAAGGAGTGTGTTCTCCGTTTTATGTGCTTCATGCATATTATTAATAATAAGCTAAGTATAAGATGTTCCAAAAGCAAAAATGTTAAAGGGTTAATATTGAAATTTTGAATTAACAGTCTACACCTGAGAGTTAGCTATTTAAGCTTACCTGGACCCCATGGCGGTAACTATGACTACGGGTTGATACCTGAAACGCGTCAGTGACGTCATCGGGCCCAGGTTGTAGCTGCCACACCTTTTAACCGGAGCTTTCAACTGTTTGGTATGTTAGCCTTTTTTCCCAAGTGGTGTGCTTACCACTTTTTTAAGTATGTGACAATAAATTGATGTTTTTATACTCTATCAGTGGTGCCGGTCTGGGTTTTTTTCGTTTTAGTTATTAAATAGTTAATAACTATTTACTAACTAGTCTACCTAGTTAAAATAAATACAAACTTACCTGTGAAATAAAAATAACACCTAAGCTAACTACAATGTAACTATTAATTATATTGTAGCTAATTTAGGGTTTATTTTACAGGTAAGTATTTAGTTTTAAATAGGAATTATTTAGTTATTAATAGTAAGTTTTATTTAGAATTATTTTAATTATATTAAAGTTAGGGGGTGTTAGGGTTAGAGTTACGTCAGGGGTTAATATATTTATTTAGTGTTAGTGATATGGGAGGCCAGAGGTTTAGGGGTTAATAACTTTAGTATAGTGGCAGCGGCGACATTGGGGGCGGCAGATTAGGGGTTAATAAGTGTAGGTAGGTGGCGGCGACATTGGGGGAGGCAGATTAGGGGTTAATAAGTGTAGGTAGGTGGCGGCGACATTGGGGACGGCAGATTAGGGGTTAATAAGTGTAGGTAGGTGGCGGCGACATTGGGGGCGGCAAATTAGGGGTTAATAAGTGTAGGTAGGTGGCGGCGAAGTTGGGGGTGGCAGATTAGGGGTGTTTAGACTCGGGGTTTATGTTAGGGTGTTAGGTTTAAACATACATTTTTTTCCCCATAGACATCAATGGGGCTGCGTTACGGAGCTTTCCGCGATCGCAGGTGTTAGGCTTTTTTTTTTGCCGGCTCTCCCCATTGATGTCTATGGGGAAATCGTGCACGAGCACGTCAAAGCAGCCCTTGTATTTGGGTGAAGTATGGAGCTCAACGCAACCATATCGCCCGCACAAGCCATTTTTTGCAAACCTGTAATAGCAGCGCTATGAAAGGTTAGCTGTGAAAATAACGTACAAGTAATTAATGAGCCAGCCATAACGCAAAACTCATAATCTGGCTGAGTGTTTGTAGATTTTGAAGTTTGATTCCAGGCTTGGATTTGGCGAACCTTGAATGAAAAATATTCAGTTTATACAAATTAATTTATGGGGCTAAGCTTCTCAGTTTTTTTGTGGTTTTTTTTTGTCTGTGTTAAAGAGATATGAAACCCAAAATTTGTCTTTTATAATTCAGACAGCGCATGCAATTTTTAACAACTTTCTAATTTGCTTTTATGATCTAGTTTGCATTTTTCTGTTGGTATCCTTTGTTGAAAAGCATACCTAGGTAGCCTCAGGAGCATAAATACACTACTGGGAGCTAGCTGCTGATTGGTGGTTGTACATATAAGACTCTTGTTATTGCCTTACCAGATCTGTTCAGCTAGCTCCCAGTAGTGCATTGCTGTTCCTTCAACTTAAGATGCCAAAAGAATTAAGCAAATTTGACAATAGAAGTAAATTCAAGATATGGATGTAAGTTGTACAAAATTGTATGCTCTATTTGAATCAAGACAGAAAAATTTGAAGGGGCCTCATAATTTAGTTTTGCCTAAGGCCTCCCTTAGTCTAGAGCCGCCACTGATTATATTATATTTTATACTGCTTTTTTAGCCACTTTATTTATGTGTTTATGTTTTTAGATTCCAGACTTTTAGGTTTTTCGCACTATCTATTATAGTCATATACTGCCGATTACTATTATTATCCTGTGTGAGATTTTGCCCACATTAGGCGCATCCTTTGTGTATCCACCGGTCCACATTGTCTTTTCTGTTAATGCCCTTGGAGGGAGACATTTATTCACATAGGACTGCTTATCTCCTAGCGCAGATATTCAAATCTTTTGTACCACGAGATTTCAAGCAAACTCACGCCAGAGGCTAAACGTGTAGGTATATTAGGAGTTGTAACCTAATTAGCGCACAGTGAGGTGGAAGAAGGGGATATTATGTGGTTAAACCCCTATACCAAGAGATATACTTGTAATGTTTATAGTGTGTTGCGGAGTGAATTTACACTACATAAAATTAGTGTTGTATTATATTCAGCAGTAATATTCTTATTATAGAGAATTTACAAGTGACTGACACTATCCATATATGTTAGACAAGGGGTGATATCTATGGTCAGGCATTTCCTTCCCTCTCCGGCTCCGGTGTTCTGTGAAGGGACCTAACTTTTCAAAAGAGCGAACCATGTCACTTCCTGTGACGTTTCATCAGCTGTTGCTCTCATTTTAACCCTAATACGCGTGCGTGCCAGCTTCTTCACATTCCTGGCCGCATACGTCACGGTAAAACTATTTAGACTTGTGAAATTGTGAAACCATTGTATCACGCATGCGTGGCCTTTACTATCAGAAATGGGGGTGTTTTATGGAACAATGTTTATTCAACACTGTATGTGCATTATGGTGTGAAACAGAAATAAATGTATAGTTATTTAAAAATATTTATTTATAAATAACCTCAAACATGGAACGATGTTTATTCGTCCCTGCATGACAAACAGCCACTCGGATATCGCCACTGCATATCGTATTTCACAGTAAACATAAAGACAAGTGCTTTGAATGTTTGTATGTTTTTGTAGTTATATATAAATAAATATTTCTAAATAACTATACATTTATTTCTGTTTCACAGCATAATGCACATACAGTGTTGAATAAACATCGTTCAATAAAACACCCCCATTTGTGATAGAAAAGCCCACGCATGCGCTATACAACGCTTTCAGCATTTCACAAGTCTAAATAGTTTTACCGTGACGTATGCGGCCAGGAATGTGAAGAAGCTGGCACGCATGCGTATTATGGTCAAAATGAGAGCAACAGCTGATGAAACGTCACAGGAAGTGACATGGTTTGCTCTTTTACAAAGTTCGGTCCCTTCATAGAACACCAGCTGTAAGCCGTAGGGTTAGGAATGGGGTGTTCTGAGTGCCATTGCAACAACTCTTTTCCCATGTTTATAGTGAGCCTCGTACAGGTTATACAGAAGGGGGTTTTAGCTTATCAACATGCTGCTTGCTATTTCCTTCATATGTGAGCTCCCATGTTTTTGTGACTGAAAGGTTTCATGTTGTCCATATTAGTGATAGACAATATGTATCTATAACGTTGATACATACTAAACAAAAGGGAGCAAGGTACGATTACACTTTACAAGAGAGGCATAGATAACAATGGTGTAAAACGCTTTGTGCTAGAGTACTCTTCCCAGCTAACTAAAATAAATGTATCTAAAAACATGTAAGTCTCTTGTAGCATAGATAATGAGACAGTTCCAAAGGAGGTCCTAGTATGGGTACCTCAATCGTCTGATCGGCATCCGTATTGGACACAGATATCAAGCAGATTTATGGGCCTGTGTGACGTTTGCTCTTTAGCCGTAACCTCCCGAGGGCCCACCCCGAACTCCCACAGGGCCGTGGCCGCAGTGCAATGTCCCTTTGGTTGCTGAGGCTCGTTTGATATGCCAGATAGATCTTGGATCACTGCCTTTGATTAGTCTTTCCTCCCAATAGTTGTCGCGTGTGAGCTGCCTGACATCTCTGGAGATGCTATGCCATTCAGCTTTTTATAAGGTAAGGTGGTGGTGGTTTCTGGGAGCTATCTTTTTGATGGTCCCCTTCCAATACATCGATTTTCAAAGCTCCGTCTGTGCTAACCTAGGTTGCGTTTGCTGATTGTTGGCTACATTTTGCCACCAATAAGCAAGCGCTGTCCAAGCACTGAACCAAAAATGTGCTGGCTCCTAAACTTATATTTCTGCTTTTTAGAATAAAGATACCAAGAGAAAGAAGAAAAATTAATAATAGCAGTAAATTAGAAAGTTGCTTAAAATTGCATGCTCTATCTGAATCATGAAAGAAAAAAATTGTGTTTCATATCCCTTTAAAGTTTGCTGTGTGAAAACCTAAATTTTTAAGTCTTTTTTTTTTGTCCATCATTCCAATCTGTTCCATTAAAAGTAGTCACTTAAATTAGTTAGCTGATCCAAACTTACATATGCCCTATTTCCATAATTCATGGTTTTCTGATAATCTGACAGGGTATTGTGGGTTAATGGTGTTTTTTTGTTATAGAACTTCACAAAGGCTTTTGTGTTATGAGATCTATGCAGCCAATTCAAAACCACAGCATCATTAATAGTTCTTCACTGTATAAGGCTATGTAAGAGGCAAGGCATAATTGCAAATTGGACAGAGGCTTCTGGAATTTTAGGCACGCATATAATCACACAGCACATCACAAATACAACATTAAAGGGATATGAAACCCAAAAACGTTCTATTGTAATTCAGACAGAGGCAGAGCATAACATTTAATAAAAACAGTTTCCTATTTACTTCTATTATCAAATTTGCTTAGTTCCCAGGGTATTCTGTTTGGAAGACATACCTAGGTAGGCATCTGGAGCACTAACTGGCAGGAAATAGCGCTGCCATCTAGTGCTCTTGCAAATGGATTCTTGCAAAACTGCTGCCATATAGTGCTGCAGAAATGGGCCGGCTCCTAAGCATACATCCCTGCTTTTCAACAAAAGATACCAAGAGAAAGAAGAAAAACTGATAAAAAAAAGTAAATTAGAAATGTGTTTAAAATCACATGCTCTGTCTGAATCATAAAAGAAAAAAAAATGTGTTTCATATCCCTTTACCTTACAATTTCACACATTCCATTTTTTTTGTTTTGAAATACATAATTTCAAAGAGAGTGACAGATATAAGTAGTGAGTTTAATTTCTACTTTAACATTGGTTTTGAGCATGGGTAAAATACACTGAAATTACCGCCACCATATTGGATGACTTTAGGAAGCAGCATCACCATTTAAAGTGATGGTAAATCCTAGTGTTTTTGAAACTCTATGATTTACTAGTGCTATAAATAAAGGTGACTCTCAGTCATGAAGTATAAAATTCTTCATGCTAAAAGTTCCTTTATTTGCCTGCAGTGTATGCCACGCTGAGCGCCTCAGGCTTCCCATGGCAGAACGCTATTTTTTCAATGAGGTGACGTTTCCACCTCTTGGCCAATAGCCGTGCAGCCCATATGCTGTATGGCTAGCACACTATTAAAATATTGACTAACATCACCTTATTGATAAAATAGCGTTCGTTTATTCTTCATGCTTCAAAGTCCCCTTTATTAGTAGCACAGGTAAATCCTAGTGTTTCAAAAACGCTAGGATTTACCATTACTGTAAAGTAAAAAAATAATAACAATTAACACTAATTTAAAGGGACATAAAACTCATATTCTAAGGGCTAGATTTATCAAGCCCCTGCGGCAGCAAGTTCTCACAAGAACTTGCTCGCCGCGATTTATCAAGCAGCGGTTACCAAACCGCTGCTTCCCTAACATCTTCGCCACCTCTATTGTGGCGAAATTAAATCTCCTCGGTCGAGTCCGACCGAGGAGATTGACAGCTCCTGCCCGCGCGTGATTAGCTGTGCGCGGGCAGGGGGCGGGATTGCACACAAACGCAAAATTGCGCTCGTGTGCAATGTTAATTACCTGCAGGTAATTTTGCCCCGCCACAGGCGACCTGAGGCATACAGGGGCGCGTATACGTGCCCCTGTACGCCTCAGCGTTGATAAATCTATCTTCTAAGGACAGTGTGGTGGGATCTTCACACAAATATTACGCCAGCTGCTTCTTCTTGTGCGTTATACGATCAAGCTCCTCTTCTAGTTTGGTCACAGCATCAATGCAGTCCTGAATACATTTATCATACTGCTCCTTGAGATCACTGCCTGAGCTGGAGATTTTACTTTGTAGAAGTTTTAGTTTTTTAGTTCCCGCTTGTTTCTGAATAAAGGTTTTCAATATTAATCCCAGCTAATTCTGCCGGCTTCTCAAGGTCATTTGGAAGATGAAGATTTGTGTGGTTAGCTTCAATCTCCTCTACAATGTGATGCAGCAGGGTCATGCGCGTTTGGTTAGCCTTTGTCTCCGTCAGTTTCAGTAAAGTGCTGATTTTGAGCCCATTGGCATTGCCGGTGTGACTCCCGTAGTTCAAAAAGTTTCCAACTTTCAAGACGAGTTGGCAGAAGATGTGCAGTCTGTGGCTGGAGAGTAAATCGTCACAGGCCTTATTCACTACTTTTGCCTTTGGACCAAGTCCATCCATCATTAGCGCAGATTCTTCACATGTCAGCATGCACTCGACCCGCAGCTGGTAACTAGGAACTCCCAGAAGATGCAAGTAGAACTGGTCAGCATTGAATAATTTAGCTTTGTCACCTTGGTAAGATTTCAGATTCTCTACTTCGTGCTTTTCAGGGAGCAGCTTAAGAAACTGTTTCAGTACCTCAATATCAAACTTTGTGCAATCTCCTTTTTCAACCAGGGCCACAATTTCTTCATTGGGGCATTTAAATTGTTTCAAAAATATGTTCAAGTTGAGGTTTTTCTTGGAGTCTAAAAATGAAATCTCCTTAGGGGCCTTCTTCACCGGGGTTGATGAGTCCTTTGCTTTAGCTTGTGGAAGACAAAATAATTGTTCAATACTAGAATAGTTTGGCTCTAATATTTCATCCTGGATGCTGCCTGTGGCCCACATAGAGTGACCATCTTTCATGACATTGGGTTGAAGTTTCTGCCAGTTAAGTTTTTTCATTTTTAATGATGGTCTATGAACACAGTAACCTGGGGATCTTGAAAATCCTAAGGAATAACCAACTCGTGCAACCACAATTTCATCTGTGCCAGCCGCTGCTGGAGGCCATCTTCCAGTCAGTGGAGGAGGTGGGGGAGGCACCCCACCCATGCCAGGCAAAGGAGGTGGTGGGGGAAGCACCCCACCCATGCCAGGCAGAGGAGGTGGCGGGGGAGGCACCCCAGCCGTGCCAGGCAGTGGCGGGGGAGGAAATCCACCCATGCCAGGCAGTGGAGGGGGAGGAAACCCACCCATGCCAGGCAGTGGAGGGGGCGGGGGAGGAAACCCATCCATGCCAGGCAGTGGAGGGGGCAAGGGAGGAAACACACCCATGCCAGGCAGTGGAGGGGGCGGGGGAGGCATCCCACCCATGCCAGGTGGGTGCGGGGGACTATATATACCTGGCAGTGGGGGAGGGGGTGGTGGGAAAGGCACACCATGTAATGAAGGTGAAGGCATGCTATTTATACATGGTGGGGGAGGAAGGGGAGGGCTAAGTGCTAATAAGTCATCAAGTGCACTGTCCAGAGGGGTAGGTGACCGCCCAAGCATGCTGTGCGGAGGGGATGGAAAGCTCCCAGTTGGGTGTGGAGATAAAGAATGTGTTAAATGCTCCTGTTTTGTGGAAGCTGTTGGTTCAGTCATGTTGGCAGCAGGTAACTGCAGGTCTGGTTGGGTCTCGCTGGGCACAGTTTTAACAAGTGGATTCTCGCTCTGCACATTTTTAAAAAGCTCCTCTTGTACTTTGTCAGTTTGAATACTTTTATTTACTTTCTCTTCCTTTGGTTTGGATCTGCTTGGATACTTCTTTGAGGTTACAAGTCGGTCCATGACGTCCTCGAGACTGTTACCTTGGTAGTCATCTGCAATCAGTATGGCTTTATTCACTATTATTTCCAGGGCTTCCCACAAAAAATGGCTGGAAGGGCACGAAAGGTCCAAGTGAAGAAGACCCTGCAGAATAGAAAGTAGTTGTCCGGACAGCGGAGAGCAGCTCACTTTATTAAACAGTGTACAGAAGACTTCTTGGTGGTTGTTCATATCAATTCCTCCATATATTTTAATAAGATCCTTGTCATCTTCCGTTTTGGCCTCTTCAAATACAATAGCTTGGATCAAAAGGTCTTCATCATCTAGATCTTTAAGTTTGGTTAACACATCCAGAACCTGAAGACCCCTCTCTTCTCTGAGATGCACAAACAGCCTTTAAAAAGTATTATTACAGTGCACCGGAGAAACCCAGACCTCACAACTCTCCCTATTTGAGGACAGTCCCTGATTCTGAGCTCTGTCTTATTGTCCCTCTGAGACTGAGACAGCCATATGTCCTTCTTTGCAGAATTTCCCTTAGCCCCACCCACAGAACATCCAGACATACCCACAAACCACCCAAACAAACCCACATATTGCCCATACACACCCACTAACCACCCACAATTCCACCCCCTCCCAACACTGTTCTCCCACAAAACAGTAGCCGGCCCCATAAACCTCCAAGTCCCTGATTCGCAGCCACAAATGTTGAAAAGTATGGATATAGTCAACCAGAGGCTGCACTCAGAAGTTTAAAGCTTCTACCTAAAGGGAGATTTGTATGTGGTCAGGTGTCTTCGGTTACTAAATCTGTATACAGTGCATCCTTCATTTTTACAACCTACACTACTCCCTCTGCTAGCAGTGTTGCTTTCTACAATTTCTCTGCATTGTGCCTTAATGGCATAGCACTTTGTACCCCCATAGTTGTATTACCTATATACCCTCTGTTTCCTTCTGCACTCCTAAATCATGTATGTACCAACTTTTGGGTATCTTTGAAAGCTGGGAACATACTATGAAACAAAATATTGTTCTCAGTGAGGATATATTAATGAGATAATAGATGCAGGATAACCATTTAGTCGTTCACTCACTGTCCCATTTGTTATTTCTTTATCTCTTAGTCTGTTTATTATTTCTGACTGTCTGTGGTCTAGATCCACTTAGCTTAGCCTTTCTCTCTCAGTTCTTTACAGGAATTCCTTGGTAATGCCTAATGTATCTAAATGTTTTATGCAGATGTGTAAAGAGATAGACTAGAAAGCCTGTTGGATAATATAAACTATAAGCTGTTGAAATGTGTTTTGATCAGATGTGAGACAAGAGTTTTATCAAAGTAAAAGTTCTCAATATAAATATTTAAAAGCACAATAATACCATTTATATTTCTATCTATCTATAGCTCTATCTACAGTTGGAATTTAATGGGACACTGAACCCAAATTTTTTCTTTCGTGATTCAGATAGAGCATGACATTTTAAGCAACTTTCTAATTTAACCAATAAAAAAGTGCTGTCCAGAGTACTGAACCAAAAAAATAATAAAAAACATAAAGATAGCAAGAGAACGAAGAAAAATGAATAATAGGAGTAAATTATAAAGTTGTTTAAAATTGCATGCTCTATCTGAATCATGAAAGAAAAAAATTGGGTTCAGTGTCCCTTTAAATTATTCAACCGCCATTGCAAATCAGGTTTATTGTCAAGAGACTTTCAGCTGTTTGCAAAGAACAAATCAAACAAAAGCAATTGAAATAGCTCAACACAAGGAATGCTTCAAGTGTTTTTTCCAAATTCAACTGAAAATGCAACTTTTAATAAATCCTGCAGTCTCGAAATTATTCAAACTCCTGAATAGAATCCCTCTCTAATGCAAATAATCAAGGGCTTTATTAGTTGAAAATTAAATTGCAAAGGTAGTTGAAATGCTTTTCAAACATTTATTTCCAGACCTTTTGCAATGTTTTTATTTGCTGATATATACACAGTGCATATAAATATATATATTAGGATTACCATGATGTCAGACAAAAGATATGCCTGATTCAGAGTACCATATACTTTACTTTGAAGTCATGTAATCTGTCATGTTTTTGGAGCAGACAAAAGATGTAGGTATGTGTATTGTTACTACTAGTAGTTAACATACAGACAGAAGCTCTTACATACCCATTAAGGGCCAGATTCCGAGTGTCGCGTTAACAGTTACACAAAAGCGAAAAGGGTTTGTCACTGTTTTTTTCGTGCGTTGGCTGTAGCACTTGTATTACAAGTTGAAATTAAACATGATCGTTTGAGCGCAATTGATGTTAACGTGCATCGGGATAGTGCAACCTCAGAGCTCTGGTTAACTGTTACGCGTGACAAAAAAGTGTCACAAAATAAATTTTAAAAATACAGTTAAATTTAAAAATACAGTTACACTCATAATGTTATTTATAACATATATATAAATTATTAAAAAATATATATTTCTCAAAGATATGCAGTCTCAGGCAAAGGGATTTAGCATAAAGACATATATACGTGTGTGTGTTTATATGTGTGTATATATGTATTTCTATGTGTATATATGTATTTACAGACAAATATACTCATATAAACACTTAAATATATATGTACATATAGACATGTATATAAGTGCATTGGAGCCCTTTGCAGTCAAGTAGATGAAAACATGAAAAAGCCTTGTTATGCAATATTCATATTTAATAAAGTGTTATACTGTGCATTTACTGTAAATATTTCACATTCCACTGTTCTGCACAAATGTTTTTCATTTCTTATTTTTGGAAAATTCAACACAGATTGCATATTACATGGTACAATGATTTGCATGACTGGGACATAGTCATACGTGGATACAAGTTATTTAAAAAACGAACAGAGTAGGAAAGAAAAGTTGAGAACTTGCTCTGTATGTAAATGAAAAACATAATTTATGTAAGAACTTACCTGATTAATTAATTTCTTTCAAATTGGCAAGAGTCCATGAGCTAGTGACGTATGGGATATACAATCCTACCAGGATGGGCAAAGTTTCCCAAACCTCAAAATGCCTATAAATACACCCCTCACCACACCCACAATTAATTTTTATGAATAGCCAAGTAGTGGGGTGATAAAGAAAGGAGTAAAAAGCATCAACAAAGGAATTTGGAAATAATTGTGCTTTATACAAAAAAATCATAACCACCATAAAAAGGGTGGGCCTTATGGACTCTTGCCAATATGAAATAAATGAATTTATCAGGTAAGTTCTTACATAAATTATGTTTTCTTTCATGTAATTAGCAAGAGTCCATGAGCTAGTGACGTATGGGATAGCAATACCCAAGATGTGGAACTCCACGCAAGTCACTAGAGAGGGAGGGATAAAATAAAAACAGCCATTTTCCGCTGACAAAAATTAATCCACAACCCAAAATATAAGTTTATTCTCATAAGTGAAAAGAAAAACTTAAAACATAAGCAGAAGAATCAACCTGAAACAGCTCCTTGAAGAACTTTTCTACCAAAAACTGCTTCAGCAGAAGCAAATACATAAAAATGGTAGAATTTAGTAAAAGTATGTAAAGAAGATCAAGTTGCTGCTTTGCAAATCTGATCAACTGAAGCTTCATTCTTAAAAGCCCATGAAGTAGAGATTGATCTAGTAGAATAAGCTGTAATTCTCTGAGGTGGGGCTTGACCCAACTCCAAATAAGCTTGATGAATCAAAAGCTTTAACCATGAAGCCAAGGAAACAGCAGAAGCCTTCTGACCTTTCCTAGAACCAGAAAAGATAACAAATAGACTAGAAGTCTTCCTGAAATCTTTAGTAGCTTAAACATAATATTTCAAGGTTCTTACCACATCCAAAGAATGTAAGGATCTCTCCAAATAATTCTTAGGATTAGGACACAAGAAAGGGACAGCAATTTCTCTATTAATGTTGTTAGAATTCACAACATTAGGTAAGAATTTAAATGAAGTCTGCAAAACAGCATTATCCTGATGAAAAATCAGAAAAGGAGATTCACAAGAAAGAGACGATAATTCAGAAACTCTTCTAGCAGAAGAGATGGCCAAAAGGAACAACACTTTCCAAGAAAGTACTTTAATGTCCAAAGAATGCATAGGCTCAAAAGGAGGAGCCTGTAAAGCTTTCAAAACCAAATTAAGACTTCAAGGAGGAGAGATTGATTTAATGACAGGCTTGATACGAACCAAAGCCTGTACAAAACAGTGAATATCAGGAAGTTTAGCAATCTTTCTGTGAAATAAAACAGAAAGAGCAGAGATTTGTCCCTTCAAGGAACTTGCAGACAAACCCTTATTCAAACCATCCTGAAGAAACTGTAAAATTCTAGGAATTCTGAAAGAATGCCAAGAGAATATATGAGAAGAACACCATGAAATATAAATTTTCCAAACTCGATAATAAATCTTTCTAGAAACAGATTTACAAGCCTCTATGACTAAGCACTAGGCTTTCAATTTCCATACCTTCAAATTAAATGATTTGAGATCCTGATGGAAAAACGGACCTTGAGACAGAAGGTTCGGCCTTAATGGAAGTGGCCAAGGTTGCAACTGGACATCCGAACAAGATCCGCATACCAAAACCTGTGAGGCCATGTGGGAGCCACCAGCAACACAAACGATTGCTCCATGATGATTTAGGAGATCACTCTTGGAAGAAGAACTAGAGGCGGGAAAATATAAGCAGGTTGATAACACCAAGTAATTGTCAACGCATCCACTGCTTCCGCCTGAGGATCCCTGGACCTGGACAGGTAGCTGGGAAGTTTCTTGTTTAGATGAGAAGCTATCAGATCTATTTCTGGAAGACCCAACATCTGAACAACCTGATAATACACATCTGAATGGAGGGACCACTCCCAATTGTTTATACCTGGGATATGAACCACAGAAATTTGACAGGAGCTGGATTCAGCCCAAGCAAGTATCCGAGATACTTCTTTCATAGCTTGGGGACTGTGAGTACCACCCAGATGATTGACATACTGTATGCCACAGTTGTGATATTGTCTGTCTGAAAACAAATGAACGGTTCTCTCTTCAACAGAGATATGAAGAGCCCTGAAAATCGTTCCAAAATATTGATTGGTAATCTCGCCTCTTGAGATTTCCAAACCCCTTGTGCTGTCAGAGATCCTCAAACAGCTCCCCAACCTGAAAGATTCGCATTTGTTGTGATCACAGTCCAGGTTGGATGAACAAAAGAGGCCCCTTGAACTATACGATGGTGATCTAATCACCAAGTCAGAGATAGTCGAACATTGGGATTTAAGGATATTAATTGTGATATCCTTGTATAATCCCTGCACCATTGGTTCAGCATACAAAGCTGAAGAGGTCTCATGTGAAAATGAGCAAAGGGGATTGTGTCCGATGCTGCAGTCATGAGACCTAAAACTTCCATACACATAGCTACTGAAGGGAATGACTGAGACTGAAGATTCCGACAGGCTGCAACCAATTTTAAACGTCTCTTGTCTGTTAGAGACAGAGTCATGGATACTGAATCTACCTGGAAACCTAAAAAGGTGACCCTTGTCTGAGGAATCAAAGAACTTTTTGGTAAATTGATCCTCCAACCATGTTTTCAAAAAAACAACACTAGTTGATTTGTGTGAGATTCTGCAGAATGTAAAGACTGAGCTAGTACCAAGATATCGTCTAAATAAGGAAACACCGCAATACCCCGCTCTCTGATTACAGAGAGTAGGGCACCAAAAACCTTTGAAAAGATTCTTGGAGCTGTCGCTAGGCCAAAAGGAAGAGCAACAAATTAGTAATGATTGTCTAGAAAAGAGAATCTCAGAAACTGATAATGATCTGGATGAATCGGAATATGAAGATATGCATCCTGCAAGTCTATTGTGGACATATAATGTCCTTGCTGAACAATAGGCAGAATAGTCCTTATACTCACCATTTTGAAAGTTGGTACTTTTACATCACGATTCAAAACTTTTAGATCCAAAACTGGTCTGAATGAATTTTCTTTCTTTGGGACATTGAATAGATTCGAATAAAACCCCAGACCCTGTTCCTGAAATGAAACTGGCATGATTACCCCTGAAAACTCCAGGTCTGAAACACACTTCAGGAAAGCCTGAGCCTTTACTGGATTTGCTGGGATGCGTGAGAGAAAATATCTTCTCACAGGAGGTCTTACTCTGAATCCTATTCGATACCCCTAAGAGACAATACTCAGAATCCATTGATTTTGGACAGAATTTATCCAAACATCCTTGAAAAATCTTAATCTGCCCCCTACCAGCTGAGCTGGAATGAGGGCCACACCTTCATGCGGACTTGGGGGCTGGCTTTGGTTTCTTAAATGGCTTGGATTTATTCCAATTTGAAGAAGGTTTCCAAATGGAAACAGATTCCTTGGGGGAAGGATTAGGTTTCTGTTCCTTATTTTGTCGAAAGGAACGAAAATGGTTAGAAGCTTTAAATTTACCCTTAGGTCTTTTATCCTGAGGCAAAAAACTCCCTTCCCCCCGTTACAGTTGAAATAATTGAATCCAACTGAGAACCAAATAACTTATTACCTTGGAAAGAAAGAGATAGCAATCTGGACTTAGAAGTCATGTCAGCATTCCAAGATTTAAGCCACAAAGCTCTTCTAGCTAAAATAGCTAAAGACATAGGGGCCTATCTATCAAGCTCCAAAAGGCCAGTGTTTCTGGCGAGTCTTCAGACTCACCAGAAACAGCAGTTATGAAGCAGCGGTCACAAAGACTGCTGCCCCATAACCATGTCCGCCTGCTCTGAGCAGGCGGACAGTAATTGTTACAATTCAACCCAATCGAGTACAATCGGGTTGATTGACACCCCCTGCTGGCGGCCCATTGGCCGCGAGTCTGCAGGGGGCGGCATTGCACCAGCAGCTCTTGTGAGCTGCTGGTGCAATGTTAAATGTGGAGAGCGTATTGCTCTCCGCATTCAGCGATGTCTTGCAGACCTGATCCGCACTGTCGGATCACGTCCGCAAGACATTTCTTAAATATGCCTCATAGATTTAACATCAATTTTGATGATATCAAAAATGGCATCACAAATAAAATGATTAGTATGTTGAAGCAAACGAACAATGCTAGACAAATCGGAATCCAATTCTTGCTGTGCTAAATTTTCCAACCAAAAAGTTGATGCAGCTGCAACATCAGCCAAAGAAATTGCAGGCCTGAGAAGATGACCCAAATATAAATAGGCTTTCCTTAGATAAGATTCAAGTTTCCTATCTAAAGGATCTTTAAAAGAAGTACTATCTTCCATAGGGATAGTAGAACGTTTAGCAAGAGTAGAGATAGCCCCATCAACTTTGGAGATCTTTTCCCAAAACTCCAATGTAACTGCTGGAAAAGGATACCATTTTTTAAACCTTGAAGAAGGAATAAAAGAAGCACCAGGCCTATTCCATTCCTTAGAAATCATATCAGAAATAGCATCAGGAACTGGAAAAACGTCTGGAGTAACCACAGGCTGTTTATAAACAGAATTTAAACGTTTACTAGGTTTAATATCAAGAGGACTAGTTTCCTCAATATCCAATGTAATCAACACTTCTTTAACAAAGAACGAATATACTCCATTTTAAATAAATAAGTAGATTTGTCAGTGATAATATCCGAGGAAGGATCTTCTGAATCAGATAGATCATCATCAGAGAAGGATAATTTAGTATGTTGTCGGTCATTTGCAATTTCATCAACTTTATGAGAAGTTTTAAAAGACCTTTTACATTTATTAGAAGGCGGGACGGCACACAAAGTCTTCTGAATAGATTCAGCAATAAATTCTTTTAAATTCACAGGTATATCTTGTACATTAGATGTTGAAGGAACAGCAACAGGCAATGTACTATTACTGATGGACACATTATCTGCATGTAAAAGTTTATCATGACAACTATTACAAACCACAGCTGGAGATATAATCTCCACAAGTGTACAACAAATGCACTTAGCTTTGGTAGAACTGTTATCAGGCAGCAGGGTTCCAACAGTGATTTCTGAGACAGGATCAGATTGAGACATCTTGCAAAATGTAAGAGAAAAAACAATATATAAAGCAAAATTATCAATTTCCTTATATGACAGTTTCAGGAATGGGAGAAAATGCAAACAGCATAGCTCTCTGACATAGAAAATAGGCGATCTGAAAAGGAAGGTAGGAGATTAATCTCTACGACCGATAACAGAGAACCTATGAAATAGATCCACCGTGAGGAAAACCATTTCATTCAATAGGTGATACTCCCTTCACATCCCTCTGACATTCACTGTACTCTGAGAGGAACCGGGCTTCAAAATGCTGAGAAACGCTAGAAATCTTAGCACAAACTTACTTCACTACCTCCATAGGAGGCAAAGTTTGTAAAACTGAATTGTGGGTGTGGTGAGGGGTGTATTTATAGGCATTTTGAGGTTTGGGAAACTTTGCCCCTCCTGGTAGGATTGTATATCCCATACGTCTCTATCTCATGGACTCTTGCCAATTACATGAAAGAAATATAAAGGTTACTGAAATTGTAGGAACAAATGATGAGGTGGAAAGTATCTGGGTAACTTTGGATATTGGAGATAAAAATGTGTTTAGAATAGGGGTTGTATATAGGCCTCCATTGCAGGATGAAAAACTGGACAATCTGTTTTTAAAAGAAATAACCAAAATGACCATGAAGGGTAAGGTTATAGTAATGGGGGACTTTAATTTGCCAGATATAGACTGGAAGATTCCTTCTGCTAGCTCAGCTAGAAGCAGGTATATTCTTGAATCTTTGCTAGGGGAATCACTTGAGCAATTAGTTAAGGAACCAACTAGTAAGGAAGCTATATTAGATTTAATACTTACAAACAGTGATACAGTTTCAGATGTGTCTGTAGGTGAGAACTTAGGATTCAGTGATCATCAATCTGTTTGGTTTAGTATTCATGTACAGAAACTGTCCACCCAGACTAAAACAAAAGTTTTAGACTTTAGGAAGGCAGATTTTTCATTAATGGAGAATACCTAAAAAACTATTTAAAAGGGAAAACTCTTATTACAGGGGTTCAAGAACAGTGGGAATTTGTAAAGGGTGCCATTTTAGATACAACCGCACACTTTATTAGACATGTCTGTAAAAGTAAAAGAAAGAGAAAACCAATGTGGTTTTCCATAGAAGTAGCACATGCTGTAAAGACAAAAAAGATAGCAGTCAGATGATGATATGTAAATATGGAGACTCCAACAAAAAAAGACTAAACAGTTCATTAGGAAGGTTAAAGCTCATGCAGAAGAGAAGATAGCACAGTAAAACATGGGGACAAAACATTTTTTAGATATATATCAGTATAAGAAGAAAAAAATAAGGTAGGAATAGTAAAATGTAAGACAGTTGAAGGTAGAATAATAGAAGGAGATTAGCAAATTGCAGACTGTCTCAATGATTACTTTTGTTCTGTTTTCACAAAAGGTTGTGAAGATAGAATGTCTACATTAAGGGATACTACGAAAAATAGAAACAAGCTTAACACTAATCTTTTTACAGAGGATGAGGTTTTGTTAGCATTATCAAAAATAAATGTTAAAAAGGCAGTGGGTCCTGATAATATTCATCCAAGAGTTTTAAAAGTACTTTGATTAGTGCTAACTGTCCCATTAACAAGGGTGGAGTAGTTGATGTAGCATATCTAGATTTCAGCAAAGTATTTTACACCGTCCCACACAACAAACTAATTCACAAACTGTATCTCCTTGGACTAGACTCAAAAATTGTGAAATGGGTGGAATGCTGGCAAAAGGGCAGAAAACAAAGTGTCTTAGTAAATGGAGTGCATTCAGCAGAGGGGCTGTTACTAGTGGTGTTCCTCAGGGGTCAGTTCTGGGGCCTGTTTTGTTTAACATATTTATCTGTGATATCAGCAAAGGGCTACAGGGGGAGGTATATCTGTTTGCAGATGATACAAAAAGGGGGTAGACAAAATGAGAAGTGATATACAACTATTGGAGGATTGGACAAATCACTGGGATCTAAAGTTTAACACAGCAAAGTGTAAAATAATGCATTTAGGGAAGAAAAATCCAAATGTTAAATACAGCCTCAATTAAACTTTACTGACTGTTACAAATGAGGAACAGGACTTAGGAATTATTATTTCAGATTATTTAAAATTTAGTAAACAATGTAGTACTGCAGAGAGTAAGGCCAGCAAATTGCTTGGATGTATTGGTAGAGGTATTTGCAGCAGAAATAGTAAGGTTCTTATGCCACTTTATAGATCATTAGTTTTGAGGCCATGGGGCCCATTTATCAAACTCTGAACGGAGCTTGTGGGCCCGTGTTTCTGGCGAGTCTTCAGACTCACCAGAAACACCAGTTATGAAGCAGCTGTCTAAAGACCGCTGCTCCATAACCCTGTCCGCCTGCTCTGATGAGGCGGACAGGAATCGCCAGAAATAAACCCGATCGAGTACGATCGGGTTGATTGACATCTCCCTGCTGCAGATTGGCCACGAGTCAACAGGGGGTGGCGCTGCACCAGCAGCTCTTGTGAGCTGCTGGTGCAATGTTAAATGCGGAGAGCGTATTGCTCTCCGAATTTAGCGAGGTCTTGCGGACCTGATCCGCACTGTCGGATCAGGTCCGCAAGACCTTTAATAAATAGGCCCCCATATCTTCAGAAGGATATTAACAAATTTGTAGCTGTGCAAAGGAGGGCTACCGAAATGGTACATGGTCTAAAAAATAAAACTTACCAGGATAGGCTCAATGACCTAAATATGTATAGCTTAGAGGAGAGAAGGAAAAGAGGTGATATGATAGCAACTTTCAAGTACGTTAAAGGGCTTAGTAAAACCGAGGCTGTGGGTCTTTTACATAAAATGGAAAATTCAAGAACAAGTGGTCATGATGTCAAGCTGAAGTATAGTAGATTCAGGAGTAATTTGAGGAAGCACTTCTTTACAGAAAGAGTGATTGATTTATGGAATAAACCTCCTGAAGAGGTAGTAATGACAAACACTGTGGAGGACTTTAAAAATGCCTGGGACAAGCATAAGGCTATCCTACAAACTAGATAAGTTTATACTTTTAGGTAATATCGGGCAGACTTGCTGGGCCTATGGCTCTGCCCGATATTACCTAAAAGTATAAACTTATCTAGTTTGTAGGATAGCCGTCAATATCTATGTTTCTATGTTTCTATTTAAATATTAGCCTGAGAAGAATATGTGCATTATTTTAAACTTATGTTAATTGTTTAAATATTGAAGAACAAACTTTTAGTGACCTTAAAGTGTCCTAAAAGTGATGGTAAACTCTCCCCTTTGTTTCAGCTATACTCTATTAATCCATAAACCGCCACACACCCACATCGCAAACTACCCCTGTACACTAACAACCCCTAAACCGCCACAACCCCCATCACAAACTACCCAACTACTCTATTAACCCCTAAACTGCCAAAAAACCCATTGCAAACTACCCAACTACTCTAATAACCCCTAAACTGCCACAACCCCAATCGCAAACTAAACAACTACACTATTAATTCCTCTTGTGTCTGACTGTGTTATTTTCATATATATGTTGACACTATTTTCAGTGGGATTTCTTAAACTGTATTCTGTGTAAGCTCCTGTTCTGGGGTTAGTTTGCTGCAGACCAATCTTTATCTTAAGCTTGGTGGTTGTTTAAATGCTAGTATCGGGGGCTGAGGAAATATTTATTTGAGTATGGGGTCTTCTGAGAGTACTGACAGTAGGTCTTTGATAATTATACGTATTTCCTCTAGATTTGGATTATAGGTAACTACCAAAGGTATCCTTGTTGTGTTTTTCTTTTCTTTGTATTGAAGAAGCCTTTCCCACGGTATTTATACACACACACACATATATATATATATATATATATATATATATATATATATATATATTCACATATTTGAGTCCTTCCCAGTACACCTTGTCATATACCATATCATCATTAAAACACTGTTAACACCACTTATTTTTTTATAAAAAATTAAATAGTTGAAATACCTTTGCTCTTCCATTTAAATATAGATAACCTTCAGGTTAGCACTTGAGAGAAAGACAAAACAGAGGTTTGCAGCACGCCCCAAAGAAGTCAGTGAGGTGAGGGAGTTAGCATGGCCACACTATATGAGCTCCAGATGTTATTGCACCTGAGGCATTCATTCACACAATTTGCTTTCAACTTGTAATATGAGTGCAAGAATATGAGTTCTATTGATTTAATTTGAGCGGTGTTAGTGCTCCATAACGCTAATATTTTTGTGCTCCACTTGTAATCTAGGGCCCCAATTTATCAAAGGTCTTGCAAGACCTCGCTAAATGCGGAGAGCAATACGCTCTCCGCATTTAACATTGCACCAGCAGCTCACAAGAGCTGCTGGTGCAACGCTGCCCCCTGCTGACTCGCGGCCAATCGGCCGCCAGCAGGGAGGTGTCAATCAACCCGATCGTATTTGATCGGGTTGATTTCCGGCAATTCCTGTCCGCCTGCTCAGAGCAGGCGGACAGGGTTATGGAGCTTGATAAATATGGGCCAAAGTCTTAGTAAACTAAAAAATAAATTAGTGCAATTCACTCTTACATTACCCATTTATTAATTGATAGATGTTAAATAAATCCTTGTACCCCCGTTTGGAATTAAGAGGAAGCAAAAGTAAATGAATGTGTCAAATATGAAAGAGGATTCTATCTCAAATGTGAAAATAACTGTATTCAAGAAAATGTATTTCATATGGCTTAATTACTTTTCAAAATCTCTGTACTTGTTATGGGCGGAATATAAAAATATTCTTAAACCACTTTCTTAGTTATCAAGTTATAATTTGGGGACTGGACCTGGTTGATCACAACTTGGTCAGGGAATAGTTCCCTCTTGAGTATATTATTACTATTCTACACCTCACTATGATTTATATTATGCTGGACTGTTTTTAGATGATAAATATTTTGTAAGAAGAAAACCACTATAGCCAACAATGTATTATAACATTATGGGGTCTATCACAATCCTTTAGAAAAGATTATTAATTGTTTTTTTCTACAAAATTCACCAATAAAGAATGTTATTGATAGAGAAAACGGCTGAAATATTAGGAGGCAGAGAGAGAAAGACAATGAAAAAGCAAAGGCACATAAGAAACGTTAAAAAAAGCTGACGAAACAAGAGAACAATAATACTGTGAAGGGTAAAATATTGATCAAGAGTCTTAGAGAGGAACCCACGGCTATTTTCCTGTCTGACTAATAAATTACTCTGCCTTCTGTGTTCTACACAGAGTTCTTTTATAAATGTTGGTATGAGATGACTAGCATGAGGTAGATAGCACATTTAACTAAGAACCTTTGATGTTCTCCAGAGAGATGAGCGCTGACAAGCACAGAGCAGTGGGACTGTTAGGATATTTCTCCTGCACACATCTGTGCTACATCCGAGCATCCCTAGGCACCATCCATCTGCTCCTCTCCTCTGTCCAACCACATAACACTAATATGATGCGACGGAGGCAGATTCCACTATCTACAAAGTCTGCTGAAGGAGGATTCATCAGCAGTCTGTTACTCTGTTTTCTATTTACACAGGCTGTGGAAGGAAGACACAAATGAACTGTCATTGCCACTGTGTGTCACCCGATGCTCTATGCATAGCCAGCACAGCAGACACATTGTCATTGTTATTTTATGTCAAGTCAGTTTTCTTAATGCAGGAAGATGACACATACTGACTTTCACTATTACTATATGCCATTGTGCCCTTTATATACAATCTAAAGAAGCATGCACACTATCTATACTATCATTTTCATGATGTATTCTATATACAGAGGGGGAGGGTACAGACAGAGTGGGATTATTTGTCACACAATTACAGCCTCTTGAAATTAGGCACTGACTGTCCTTGCAACCATATGCCACCTGGTTCTTTATACACACAGCCCTCAGAAGAATTGCAGATATCAACTGACATGTCTCCCTGTCCTTTTATCTACAGCCCTCAAAAGAAGGGAGTATCCTATAATTGCTACTGTGTAACCCCCACTTACATGCACAGACTGCAGAAGACACAAATAGTCATTATTTATTACTGTGTCTCCTTGTTTAAATATACACTCTTTAAAGGGACACTAAACCCAATTTTTTTTCCTTTCATGATTCAGATAAGAGCAGGCAATTTTAAGCAACTTTCTAATTTACTTCTATTATCAAATTTGTTTTTGTTCTCTTAAAGATACCAAGAGAACGAAGAAAAGTTGATAATAGGAGTAAAATATAAAGTTGCTTAAAATTGCCTGTTCTATCTGAATTATGAAAGAAACCATTTTGCTTTAGTATCCGTTTAAGAATAAGTCACAGAAAATGTATTGTTACTGTGTGTCATTCTGTCAACTATTTAACCAGCCTCCAGAAGTATAGAGTCACCTTGTGTGATAGTGTTCTGTATATACTCAGCAACTGCATAAAAACAGGAAGAAACTTTAAAGGAACGTTGTATTCAACTTCTGTTTCATCTAATAGGGGGCGTTTAAAACAAAAAACAAAACTGAAATAAGTTTTAAACTCATATTTCTACCTTTTACTTTTACTCTTCTCCGCCCACCCCCACCTCCCACTACAACTTCTCTCTCAGCTCAAGATTTTGCCTGCTACTTCAACAACAAAATTGACTCCATCAGAAATGAAATCAGCTTGCAACATACTACCGGTCTCCCACCCCCCCCCCCCCAAAAGTTCACAATCATCCAAAACCGACAAAGCCAAAAATTTAGGTCTTTTGCCCCTGTTACAGAGGAAAACATTTCTGCCCTTATACTATCCTCTCACCTCACTACCTGTCCTCTCGACCCCATCCCCACACAGCTACTCCCCACCCTCTCTTCTATCCTTACCCCTATACTCACACACATCTTCAACCTCTCCCTCAGCACTGGTATATTTCCCTTATCTCTTAAACATGCACTGGTCACACCTATCCTCAAAAAACCTTCTCTCGATCGAACCTCCCAATCCAACTACCGCCCTATTTCCCTACTCCCTCTTGCCTCAAAGCTTCTTGAAAAGCTAGTATATGCACAGCTATCCCATTTCCTTACATTAAACTCCCTCCTTGACCCACTGCAATTTGGATTTTGCCCCCTACACTCCAAAGAGACAGCAATTGTTAAGGTCACCAACGACCTACTTACAGCAAAATCCAAAGGCCACTCCTGTCTACTTAACCTCCTTGATCTGTCTGCAGCCTTTGATACTGTCGACCACCCTCTTTTGCTCCAAACCCTCCATTCCTTTGGCATCTGTGACACAGCTCTCTCATAGTTCTCTTCTTATCTGTCTAACCGTACCTTTAGTGTAGCCTTCTCTGGGGCATCCTCTGCCCCGTTACCTCTTTCTGTTGGGGTACCACAAGGCTCTGTCCTCGGTCCCCTCCTCTTCTCAATCTACACGTCCTCATTAGATTCCTTAATAAAGTCCCACGAGTTTCCTTATCATTTGTATGCCGACAACACCCAAATCTACCTCTCTGCACCAGAACTATCTCCTTCCTTGCTAACCCGTGTCACTATCTGTCTCTCTCAGATCTCATCTTGGATGTCCTCTCACTACCTCAAGCTAAATCTCTCCAAAACTGAGCTCCTTATTCCCCCCCTTCTTTAAAAATCACCCCCCCCCCCATTTCTCTATAACTGTTGATAACTCCATCATTACGCCAACCCCACATGCCCAATGTCTTGGGGTCACACTTGACTCAAATCTATCTTTCACTCCTCACATTCAGTCCTTGGCTAAAGCCTGCCGCTTCCACCTTAAAAACATCTCTAAAATTAGACATTTCCTTACACAAGACACAACTAAGATTTTAATCCACTCTCTCATCCTTTCCCGCCTCGACTACTGCAACTCCATCCTCTCTGGTCTCCCTAGCTGCCGCCTAGCTCCTTTACAATCCATAATGAATGTCTCTGCCAGGCTCATCTTCCTTACACGTCGCTCTTCATCTGCTGCACCTCTCTGCCAATCCCTTCCCTGGCTTCCTCTTGCCTCCAGAATTAAACACAAAATTCTCACTCTGACACACAAACTTCTAAATTGCACTGGTCCCCCCTACATCTCAAACCTTGTCTCCAGATACTCTCCCTCCCGTCCCCTTCGCTCCGCTCATGATCTCCTACTCTCCTCCTCTCTTGTTACCTCCTCACATTCCTGTTTACAAGATTTTTCCAGATTGGCTCCCATTTTATGGAACTCTCTGCCTCGCTCCACAAGACTCTCCTCTAGTTTTGAAAGCTTCAAGCGCTCCCTGAAGACTCTACTATTCAGGGATGCATACAACCTATACTAACCTTCCTATCTCCACTGCTATCCCCTTAAACCCTTAATGCCTATGAACCCAGCTGTTTGTAGTTCACATTCATAAGAGCCGACTACAACAGTGCAACTTTCGGCAGGGCCCTGTACCCACTTGATTCCTGTAAATGTTATTTTGTATACAACCTATGTTCATAGCGCTGCGGAATTGGTTGGCGCTCTACAAATACATGATGATAATAATAATAACCCTTTATAAACCGATCTTTTCTTCCAATACTTGTGGCCAATGAGGATTAGTGGGAAGCACAAAACCAATACTGCACTATTAGTTTTAATTAACATTTAAACTTTTGTTTAACATATAATGCCCCAGGCCTCACATATTCTGTATACACACCCATTAGGAGGATCAATAGGATTTAAGTAGCTCTTATCTTATTGGCTGTTTTGAACAGTTAATAGAATTTCAGTAGCTCTCATCCTATTGACTGATTTGAATTTGAAAAATCAAATTAGCCAATAGGAATGCAAGGTATTGAGGTTTTGAAACAGCTACCTTGCATTAAAGCTTCAGTGTACGGCAGGGACCGTATGAAGAGGATGCTCCACGCTGGATGTCTTCTCTGCTCTGCTCCGCGCCGCCGGGATGAAGATAGAAGACGCCCCCGCAATGGATGAAGATGTCGCCGCCTGGATGAAGACTTCTCACCGCATGGATAGAGATGGATGTCCGGACTTCAGGAGTAGATATTCTTGGGTTAGTGTTAGGTATTTTTTTTATTTTCTTGGGGTGTTTTTTTTAATCAGATTAGGGTTTGGGCAATTTCAAAAAGAGCTAAATGCCCTTTTAAGGGCAATGAAAAAGAGCTTAATGCCCTTTTAAGGGCAATGCCCATACAAATGCCCCTTTAGGGGCAATGGGTAGCTTAGGTTTTTTTTAGAGTTAGGTTTTTTTTATTTTGGGGGTTGGTTGGGTGGTGGGTTTTACTGTTGGGGGAACTTTGTATTTTTTTACAGGTAAAAGAGCTGTTTAACTTAGGGCAATGCCCTACAAAAGGCCCCTTTAAGGGCTATTGGTAGTTTATTGTATGCTAGGGGGTGTTTTTATTTTGGGGGGCTTTTTTATTTTTATAGGGCTATTAGAATAGTTGTAATTGTTTTTATGTTTGATAATTTTGTTTATTATTTTTTGTAATTTTAGATTTTTAATTTTTTTCATAGTGTTAGAATAGTTATTTTAGGTTAATTTATAGTTTAAACTTTGTTTTTTTTTATTTCACAGGTAAGTTTTTTTTTATTATAACATAGTTATATTGTAATTTTAATTTAAGGTTAGGGGGGTGTTAGGTTTAGGGGTTAATAGTTTAATTTAGTGTTTTGCAATGTGGGGGGCTGGCGGTTTAGGGGTTAATAGGTTTATTTAGTGGCGGAGATGTGGGAGGCCGGAGGTTTAGAGGTTAATAGGTTTATTTAGTGGCGGCGATGTGGGAGGCCGGAGGTGTAGGGGTTAATAGTTTTATTTAGTGGCAGCGATGTCTGAGAGTAGCGGAATAGGGGTTAATAACTTTTATTAGTGTCGGCGATGTCGGGAGTGGCAGATTAGGGGTTAATAACTTTTATTAGTGTCGGCGATGTCGGGGGCGGCGGATTATGGGTGTTTAGACTAGGGGTTTATGTTAGGGTGTTAGGTTTAAACATAACTTTTTTCCGCCCATAGACATCAATGGGGTTGCGTTATGGAGATTTTTCATTTCGCGATCGTAGGTGTTAGGTTTTTTTCTAACACTCTCTCCCCATTGATGTCTATGGGGGTAAGCGTGCACGAGCACATCAAATCAGCCCTTGGCTTTTGTACGGTATGGATCTTAACACCACCATATTGCACGCACAAGGAGGCTTTTCAGTAACTCGTAATGGCAGCGCTATGGAGAGTAAAATAACGCAACTTTTTTGGCGTTAGTTTTGCACCTAGTTTCTTTCATGATTTGGATAGAACATACAATTTTAAACAACTTTCCAATTTGCTTCCATTATCAAATTTGCTTCGCTCTCTTGTTATCCTTTGCTGAAGGAACAGCATTGCACTACTGACAGCAAGATGAACACATCTAGTCAGCCAATCACAAAAGACAAATGTGTGCAGACACCAATTAGCAGCTGCTCCCACTAGTGTAGGATATGTGCATATTATTTTTCAACAAGGGATACCAATAGAACAAAGCACATTTGAAAATAGAAGTGAATTTAAAAGCGTTTTAACCCCTTAACGACCAAGGAAGTGCTAGGTATGTCCTCCAAAAATGGCCCTTAATGACTGCCGACGTTCGTACCTAGCACGTCCTTGGTCAAAATGAGCGCTGGAATCGATTGCAGGGTATTGCAGCGATGCCTCGATATTGATTCACTGTGCAATACTCTCCGGTCAGTCACTGAAGCAGAGAGGGCCAGAGATGGTGCCGATCGTTGGTGGTGTGGGAGGGTTATAAAGGAGGCGGATGGGTTGCCCATCGCTGGAGGGGGGCGGGAGGAAAGCAGGAGGAGGGTGGGAGCGTGTGGGACCGCTACGCTAAAGAAAAGAAAAAAAATTGAGCCACAGCAGCAGTGAGAGGGAAGGAGAGAGGGGGGAGGAGGGGGAATGAGGGAGAGGGGGATCCTTTGTGGGATCTGATATGGGAAAGGGATCTTGGAGGGGGAGGTGGGGTAGGGTAATGAGGGGGGGCAGCTACACTACAGAAAAAATGGGTCTTTAATTTATTTATTTTTTAAAATAAAAACTGCAGCAAACTGGGTTCTGGCAGAGAGTTCATAAGTCCGATAAACTAGCGATGTCCAGAAATGTGCGGAAATACACATTTCTGGAGTCGCTAGGGACTTTCGGCAGTTTAGAAACTGCCAGCGCCTAAAAAAATTTAAAAAAAAAGTTAAAATCTCCAGTATAAGTCTAACCCACCTCCCAAAAATAAACCTGACACGTCAAAACCCCTGTATCCGCAATCCCCCCACATTGCAACTAATAATAAAAGTATTAACCCCTAAACCGCCAACCCCCCTCAACGCAATATACCTAATTAAACTATTAACCCCTAATCCGCCATTCACAAAGTAACTAAGCTATTAACCCCTAAACCGCCAACCCCCCACAAATTGCAATAAACCTAATTAATCTATTAACTCCTAAACCGCCAACCCCCCACAACGCAAATAACTAATTTAATTACTAAGCCCACTAAACTAACACCCCCTAAATTAACCCCAATTACCTAAAATGTAAAAATACTAAATTAGTAATAAAATAAAAAACCTAATATTACTTTAAAAAAAAATTTTTTATCTAAAATTACATAAATAAAAAAAGTCTACAACTACAGAAAAAAATAAACCAAATTATCAAAAATAAAAAAATTAAACCTAATCCCTATAAAAATAAAACATCCCCTAATCTAAACTAAACTACCAATAGCCTTTAAAAGGGCCTTTTTGTCACGCCGCGCCGCTCTAGCCATCTCCTTCCCTGCTTGTTGCCAGGGGCTGTGTCGGGTCCAGATGCGTGCGGCGCTGACGTCATCGCCGCACGCTCCTGTCTCTCAGATGCCGGTCCGGATTCCTCTGGCGCGAATCATGCTCCTATGTAAGTTGCTCAATAACGATCTATGACTGCCCAAGTATAGGTGTTACTTTGTATGCTCCTGGGTGTGATAGATCGTTACTGTATTGCCTTTATGTGTTTGAACCCTGCCTGTCTGACTACTCTGCCTGTTATACCCCTGAATTGCTGGATTGATATACTGCTGCTGAACTCTGACTGTCTGACTACTCTGCCTGTTTAACCCCTAAATTGCTGGATTGATATACTGCTGCTGAACTCTGCCTGTCTGACTACTCTGCCTGTTTAACCCCTAAATTGCTGGATTGATATACTGCTGCTGAACTCTGCCTGTCTGACTACTCTGCCTGTTTAACCCCTAAATTGCTGGATTGATATACTGCTTCTGAACCCTGCCTGTCTGACTACACTGCCTGTTTAACCCTTAAATTGCTGGATTGATATACTGCTGCGGAACTCTGCCTATCTGACTACTCTGCCTGCTCTTTATTGCCGAACCCTGCCTGCCTGACCATTCTAGTGGTGTGCCCTTGGACTGCTTTACTGTTGCCAATCCCTGCCTACCTGACCATTCTAGTTATTTGCCCTGAGACTGCTTTACTTTACAGACAGGCCAAATCCTGCCTGTCTGACCATTCTAGTGATTTGCCTTGGACTGCTCTGCCATTGCCGCTGGGGACTATAGGAAAGAATGGGCAGACACTCCAAAAGTTCAATTCAATGTGCTTTTTACTTAGGCAGCAGTACAGACAGAGCAACGTTTCGGGGTTCACACCCCCTCCTCAGGCTCAATAGAAATGAATGTAACATGCAGTTCTTAAATAGCCAAACAGTCCCACCCCCTATCAATTATGACATCATAAACAACCTAATGTGACTAGTCAGAAATTTAAAGTGCCAACAAATTTTAACTAAAAATAAATAATTTTAAATAATTTAAAAGGAAAACCAATTCATAACAAAAATAATAATCACCATCTTTGTATATAGACAATCTTTTTCATTAAATAATAATAATAATATCAAACCTAATTCAACAAATTAAACCTTAAATTGGATTCCTTATACATTTCTTCACTAAAAATATGAATCAATATTGGATGATAATAAATAATATATTTATTTATAACCCTACTCTGGTTCTTCCCTACTCAACCATCAGTTATTTTACATCATTTTTTAGTCAATATGATTTGCAAAAAGAATAATAAGAAAAAGCAACAGAAAAATTAGAAAAGACCTGTAAGATTATATTCCCTATTAAGGCCTTTAGGGTATAACGTACTAAGTCTATGTATCCACATAGCTTTCAGTAACATTTTCTCCCTATTAAAGCCTACAGTACCTTTGGACACCTGATCTAATACCTTAAATCTCAATTTATTTCACCTGGTGACCCCTCTCAAAAAAATGGTATGGGACAGGAAGGTGTCGCATTTTAGGGTTCCTAATGGTGGACTTATGTTGTGTTAAGCGATCCTTAAGGGGTTGTGTTGTTTCCCCAATATATAATAGGCCACATGGGCATTTGAGCGCATACACAACATGTGAAGATTTACAATTGTAGTGATCTTTGATATGAAAAAGTTTGCCAGAAAAGGGATGGCTAATAGTTTTACCTTTAATAATGCTATTACAATGAGAAGAACTTAAACACGGAAAGGTTCCATTTTCTATTGGTCTAAACACCCTTTGAGTACTCCTTTGAAGTTTAACTTTAGCCCTTACTAATTGTTTACCAATGGAATTACCTTTCCTAAATGAAGATAAAGGAGGGTTTTTAAATGCCTCAATGTCAGGCATAGAATCCCTTAACATAAACCAATTCCTACAAATCACTTTATGTAACTTGACACTAATATCACTAAAATCTGATACAAAGGCCAATTTTTTAATTACTTCAGTCTTTTTCTTTGGTTGAAGATCTATAGTCTCTAATTCTCCTGGGGAATATCCCCTTTCCTGAAATCGCTTGCGCATCTCATTTAAGCGCATAGAGCAAATCAGAGGATCAGAGACTGAGATTTAGGAACACTTTTAAACACCCTGGGTGGGTGATGGCTTTGACGGGATAGCAATGTGTTCTTATCTGTAGGCTTTCTAAAAATATCTGTTGCAAAGTGATCACCCACACGTATTACAATGGTGTCTAGGAATGCTACTTGGTTAGTGTGATAATTAGCAGTAAATTTGACACTTGGTACCTTATTCTGTATTTTATTGCGGAACACCTCAATGGACTCGACGTCGCCACGCCATATGATAAAAAGATCATCTATGTATCACCACCATGCCAGGCAATTCTGAAAATCAGGATCAGTGTATACTACCTGTTCCTCCAGTTGATCCATATATAAGCAGGCATAGGCCGGGGCCACATTCGAGCCCATTGAGGTGCCCCGCAACTGCAGAAAGAACCTATCATCAAAAGAAAAATAGTTATGAGTTAAAACCAACTCTAGTAACTCCATGAAAAAATTAATCTGCATTTCAGAGTATTTCTCAGACTTCACCAGAGCAGACCAGGCACTATTTAAACCATCAGCATGGGGAATTATAGTGTAAAGACTACTAACATCCCATGTAGCCAAAATGATGTGATCTGGCAAGTCTGAAAAAACCCTAATTTTGTTCAAGAAGTCACCTGTATCTTCCAAAAATGATTTACCCTGTCTTACAAGTGGAGTTAGAATTTTTTCCAAAAATTTTGAAATAGGACTGAATAAAGAATCTATGGAAGCCACAATGGGCCTACCCGGAGGATTAAAAAGTTCCTTGTGAATTTTAGGTAAAACATAAAAATAAGGAGTTTTGGGATTCTGCAAAAAAAGATAATCAAACATTTTATCGTTAATAATACCATCTTCAACAGCCTTGCAAAGAATATCCCTAACTCTGACCATAAAATTTGGTAAAGGATCAATCTCCAATTCTTTATATACTAAAGGATCATTTAACTGTTTCAAAATTTCATTTTTATATTTGGAAGTATCCATAACAACTGTGGCTCCACCCTTGTCAGCCCCTTTAATTGTTATATCAGGGTTATTTTTCAATTTATCAAGGGCCATCTTCTCAGCCACAGTTAAATTATGTTTTAAATCCAAATTAGAATGTTTAGCAACCAATGCATCAAATTCTTTATCAATTACACTAATGAAAGTGTCGACTGAATGGTTGTACGTAGAAGGAACAAATTGACTCTTAATATATAGATCAAACATTGATGGATCTAGACAACCTATATCTCTAACAAGGCCAATGTCCTTATTACATACAGTTTCTCCAAAAAATGCTTTCAATTTAATGGTTCTATACAATCGGTGAAGATCTAATTGTAACTGGAAAGTGTCCACTTGTGCAACAGGGCAGTATGTTAGTCCCTTTGACAATACAGAAAACTCTGCAGTAGATAGCTTATAACTCGAGATATTAATCACATTATCACAGTTAGTTACTTTTTCATTCGGCGTGTTCGCCGTTGCATACCCTGACTTTGACCTCCTTGCTCATTTGTGGCTCCTCCGTCTCCTTCGTTTGTCGTTGGACTGTCGTCCCCCGAGGATGCTGAAGATGAACTTGCTTCCATGGAAATTGCATCCGTAGAGGGCTTCTTCCCTCTTTGTGACCTCCATGCCTTTACTCTGGACCGGTTTTGAAACGTGACCGATTGCCAGCGATAGACACTACCGCCCGTGTAGTCAGACTCATCACGTCTGAACTTCCGGCGCTTACATTCCTCCACTTCCTTCCGGAACGCCGCCTCGACATCTTTGGCTGTCTGAACCAGCTGTTTGAAGTCATCCTCTGACGATGCCTCCCGGAGCTGTTCCCCCTGTTCTTGAATCTTTCCATCAAGGGTAAGTAATTCTTTTTTAGAAAATTCAATATTCAGAATCATTAAGTCGAACGAGCACTTATTTAGGATTTGTTGGTATCTTTGGCAAAATTCAGAGTTCTCTTTGAAAAAAGTAGGCTGTAATCTTGAACGCATGCCCCGAGGTATGCGTTTAACACGATGGTATTCAGCTAGAGTTGAAGAGTGTAGCTGAATACTACATTGTCTCTTAATTAATCTCTCTAAATCCCTTGAAAACAACTCTTTGTCAGGTGCTGTTAGGAATTCCCTTGGTCCCAGAGCAAACGTAGCAATACGTGCAGCATCCTCTTCTGAGTAGGAAAAGACACCAGATTCAGAGGTAGAACATGGTGTACTGCTTTTTTCCGCCATAACTTTAAGCAATGCAAATGTGTGCACAGAGGGGTCCTCACTTCCAAATGGGACAACAATGCTTTGTAAGCTTTCCAAGATCACGGAAGGAGTTCAACCATCTATTAAATGGGTGTCACAATCCCCACCTTGCCCCCAGGTGCAAGATACATATAGGAAAGAATGGGCAGACACTCCAAAAGTTCAATTCAATGTGCTTTTTACTTAGGCAGCAGTACAGACAGAGCAACGTTTCGGGGTTCACACCCCCTCCTCAGGCTTAATAGAAATGAATGTAACATGCAGTTCTTAACCCCTTAATGACCACAATATACCCTGTATGTCACTGGTCGTTAAGGGTTTTTTCCGGACATAATAGCACAAGTCTAGCAAGAACACGCTATTAATGCCCTCCCTCCAGAAGGCTTTGTGGAATAGAGCAGTCTCAACGCTGGTGGCAAGACCACAGTATAAAACAATCAAGTCCCAAAAAAAGGCCAGCGACATACAGGGTACGTCGCTGGTCCTTAAGGGGTTAAATAGCCAAACAGTCCCACCCCCTATCAATTATGACATCATAAACAACCTAATGTGACTAGTCAGAAATTTAAAGTGCCAACAAATTTTAACTAAAAATAAATAATTTTAAATAATTTAAAAGGAAAACCAATTCATAACAAAAATAATAATCACCATCTTTGTATATAGACAATCTTTTTCATTAAATAATTATATTATCAAACCTAATTCAACAAATTAAACCTTAAATTGGATTCCTTATACATTTCTTCACTAAAAATATGAATCAATATTGGATGATAATAAATAATATATTTATTTATAACCCTACTCTGGTTCTTCCCTACTCAACCATCAGTTATTTATTTGCCGCTGGGGACTGTCCTGCCTGTGGTGAGTGCCGCCCTCCTCATCTTACTAAGTTTCTCTGCTCATTCCATTTACGGGATAACAAGACTACTGGCCGAGTTCGGTCTGATAGAGGAGTATCCCACGAGCATCACACTTTTGTAGGGCATTGCTCTAAGTTAAACAGCTTTTTTAAATTTAAAAAATACTAAGTCCCCCCCCTAACAGTAATAGGTTAATTAGGTTTAATGCATTTTGGGGGGATGGTGGATTAGGGGTTAATAGTTTAAATAGATATATTTGTGATGGTGAGGGATGGCGATTTAGGGGTTAATCACTTTCACCTAGATTAGGAGTTTTGCACTATAGAGGGTGCGAAATGAACGCAAAAAAAGTTGCGTTATTTCACCCTCCATAGCGCTGTCATTACGAGTTTCTGAAAAGCCTCCTTGTGCGTGCGATATAGTGCTGTTAAGTTCCATACCGCACAAAATCCAAGCGCTGCTTTGACGTGCTCGAGCACGCTTTCCCCATAGACATCAATGGGGATACAGTGTTAGAAAAAAATTAACACCTGAAGCGCGGAATGAAAAGCTCTGTAATGCAACCCCATTGATGTCTATGGGGAAAAAAGTTACGTTTACACCTAACACCCTAACATAAACCCCAGGAGGCCTATTTATCAAGCTGTCAACCGCAAATACGCTGGAATTCCGCAGCGTAATTGTGGAGAGCTTGATTCCCCTTATTTATCAAAGCCTACAGACCGGCAAAAGTTGAAATCTGTGACGTAACATACGATCCGCCGGTCTCAGTCCGACACAGATCGATGCATATGTCACTACAGATGTTCCGAATGCAAATTCGGCACTATCTGACTACTTTTGCTAGTTAACAAATGTCTACTAGGCACGCTCGCCAATATTCCGGCCCAGCGTACCTGCACAGGGGTAGATTAGGGGTATGTGGGTGGTGGGTTGTAATGTTGGGGGGGGTATTGTATGTTTTTTTTTACAGGCAAAAGAGCAGAATTCTTTGGGGCATGCCCCGCAAAAGGCCCTTTTAAGGGCTGGTAAGGTAAAAGAGCTTTTCAATTTTTATTTTAGAATAGGGTAGGGCATTTTTTTTATTTTGGGGGGCTTTGTTATTTTATTAGGGGGCTTAGAGTAGGTGTAATTAGCTTAAAATTATAATATTTTTATAATGTTTGTAAATTATTTTTTTATTTTTTGTAACTTAGTTCTTTTTTTATTTTTTGTACTTTAGTTAGTTTATTTAATTGTATTTATTTGTAGGTATTTGTATGTAATTAATTTATTGATAGTGTAGTGTTAGGTTTAATTGTAGATAATTGTAGGTATTTTATTTAATTAATTTATTGATAGTGTAGTGTTAGGTTTAATTGTAACTTAGGTTAGGATTTATTTTACAGGTAATTTTGTAATTATTTTAACTAGGTAGCTATTTAATAGTCATTAATTATTTAATAGCTATTGTACCTGGTTAAAATAAACACAAACCGCTAGATTTGGAGTTTTGTCGGTAACGACCCGAAAAACTAACGCCGGCTTTTTTCTGGCCGCACCATAAAAATAACTCTGGTATTGAGAGTCCACATAAAGGCTGCATTAGGCTCCAAAAAGGAGCGTAGAGCATTTTTAACGCAGCTTCAACTCTCGATATCAGAGTTGCTTACGGACGTGGCCAGCCTCAAAAACGTGCTCGTGCACGATTCCCCCATAGGAAACAATGGGGCTGTTTGAGCTGAAAAAAAACCTAACACCTGCAAAAAAGCAGCGTTCAGCTCTTAACGCAGCCCCATTGTTTGCTATGCGGTAACCCTTCCTACGTCTGCACTTAACACTCTAACATGTACCCCGAGTCTAAACACCCCTAACCTTACACTTATTAACCCCTATTCTGCCGCCCCCGCTATCGCTGACCCCTGCATATTATTATTAACCCCTAATCTGCCGCTCCGTAAACCGCTGCTACTTACATTATCCCTATGTACCCCTAATCTGCTGCCCTAACATCGCCGACCCCTATATTATATTTATTAACCCCTAATCTGCCCCCCTCAACGTCGCCTCCACCTGCCTACACTTATTAACCCCTAATCTGCCGACCGGACCTGAGCTCTACTATAATAAAGTTATTAACCCCTAATCCGCCTCACTAACCCTATCATAAATAGTATTAACCCCTAATCTGCCCTCCCTAACATCGCCGACACCTAACTTCAAACATTAACTCCTAATCTGCCGACTGGAGCTCACCGCTATTCTAATAAATGTATTAACCCCTAAAGCTAAGTCTAACCCTAACACTAACACCCCCCTAAATTAAATATAATTTAAATCTAACAAAATTAATTAACTCTTATTAAATAAATTATTCCTATTTAAAGCTAAATACTTACCTGTAAAATAAATCCTAATATAGCTACAATATAAATTATAATTATATTATAGATATTTTAGGATTTATATTTATTTTACAGGTAACTTTGTATTTATTTTAACCAGGTACAATAGCTATTAAATAGTTAAGAACTATTTAATAGCTAAAATAGTTAAAATAATTACAAATTTACCTGTAAAAGAAATCCTAACCTAAGTTACAAATAAACCTAACACTAGACTATCAATAAATACATTAAATAAACTACCTACAATTACCTACAATTAACCTAACACTACACTATCAATAAATTAATTAAATACAATTGCTACAAATAAATACAATTAAATAAACTAGCTAAAGTACAAAAAATAAAAAAGAACTAAGTTACAAAAAATAAAAAATATTTACAAACATAAGAAAAATATTACAACAATTTTAAACTAATTACACCTACTCTAAGCCCCCTAATAAAATAACAAAGCCCCCCAAAATAAAAAAATGCCCTACCCTATTCTAAATTACTAAAGTTCAAAGCTCTTTTACCTTACCAGCCCTGAACAGGGCCCTTTGCGGGGCATGCCCCAAGAAATACAGCTCTTTTGCCTGTAAAAAAAAACATACAATACCCAAGCCCCCCAACATTACAACCCACCACCCACATACCCCTAATCTAACCCAAACCCCCCTTAAATAAACCTAACACTAAGCCCCTGAAGATCATCCTACCTTGTCTTCACCATACCAGGTTCACCGATCGGTCCAGAAGAGCTCCTCCGATGTCCTGATCCAAGCCCAAGCGGGGGGCTGAAGAGGTCCATGATCCGGCTGAAGTCTTCATCCAAGCGGGGCAGAAGAGGTCTTCCATCCGATTGAAGTCTTCATCCAAGCGGCATCCATCCGGAGCGAAGCGGCAGCATCCTGAAGACCTCCACCGCGGAACATCCATCCTGGCCGACGACTGAACGACGAATGACGGTTCCTTTAAATGACGTCATCCAAGATGGCGTCCCTCGAATTCCGATTGGCTGATAGGATTCTATCAGCCAATCAGAATTAAGGTAGGAATATTCTGATTGGCTGATGGAATCAGCCAATCAGAATCAAGTTCAATCCGATTGGCTGATCTGATCAGCCAATCAGATTGAGCTCGCATTCTATTGGCTGTTCCGATCAGCCAATAGAATGCAAGCTCAATCTGATTGGCTGATTGGATCAGCCAATCGGATTGAACTTGATTCTGATTGGCTGATTCCATCAGCCAATCAGAATATTCCTACCTTAATTCCGATTGGCTGATAGAATCCTATCAGCCAATTGGAATTTGAGGGACGCCATCTTGGATGACATCATTTAAAGGAACCGTCATTCGTCGTTCAGTCGTCGGCCAGGATGGATGTTCCGCGGTGGAGGTCTTCAGGATGCTGCCGCTTCGCTCCGGATGGATGCCGCTTGGATGAAGACTTCAATCGGATGGAAGACCTCTTCTGCCCCGCTTGGATGAAGACTTCAGCCGGATCATGGACCTCTTCAGCCCCCCGCTTGGGCTTGGATCAGGACATCGGAGGAGCTCTTCTGGACCGATCGGTGAACCTGGTATGGTGAAGACAAGGTAGGATGATCTTCAGGGGCTTAGTGTTAGGTTTATTTAAGGGGGGTTTGGGTTAGATTAGGGGTATGTGGGTGGTGGGTTGTAATGTTGGGGGGCTTGGGTATTGTATGTTTTTTTTTACAGGCAAAAGAGCTGTATTTCTTGGGGCATGCCCCGCAAAGGGCCCTGTTCAGGGCTGTTAAGGTAAAAGAGCTTTGAACTTTAGTAATTTAGAATAGGGTAGGGCATTTTTTTATTTTGGGGGGCTTTGTTATTTTATTAGGGGGCTTAGAGTAGGTGTAATTAGTTTAAAATTGTTGTAATATTTTTCTTATGTTTGTAAATATTTTTTTATTTTTTGTAACTTAGTTCTTTTTTATTTTTTGTACTTTAGCTAGTTTATTTAATTGCATTTATTTGTAGCAATTGTATTTAATTAATTTATTGATAGTTTAGTGTTAGGTTAATTGTAGGTAATTGTAGGTAGTTTATTTAATGTATTTATTGATAGCATAGTGTTAGGTTTAATTGTAACTTAGGTTAGGATTTCTTTTACAGGTAAATTTGTAATTATTTTAACTATTTTAGCTATTAAATAGTTCTTAACTATTTAATAGCTATTGTACCTGGTTAAAATAAATACAAGGTTACCTGTAAAATAAATATAAATCCTAAAATAGCTATAATATAATTATAATTTATATTGTAGCTATATTAGGGTTTATTTTACAGGTAAGTATTTAGCTTTAAATAGGAATAATTTATTTAATAAGAGTTAATTAATTTCGTTAGATTTAAATTATATTTAACTTAGGGGGGTGTTAGTATTAGGGTTAGACTTAGCTTTAGGGGTTAATACATTTATTAGGATAGCGGCGAGATTCGGTCGGCAGATTAGGGGTTAATAATTGAAGTTAGGTGTCGGCGATGTTAGGGAGGGCAGATTAGGGGTTAATACTATTTATGATAGGGTTAGTGAGGCGGATTAGGGGTTAATAACTTTATTATAGTAGCGCTCAGGTCCGTTCGGCAGATTAGGGGTTAATAAGTGTAGGCAGGTGGAGGCAACGTTGAGGGGGGCAGATTAGGGGTTAATAAATATAATATAGGGGTCGGCGGTGTTAGGGGCAGCAGATTAGGGGTATATAAGTATAACGTAGGTGGCGGTCGGCAGATTAGGGGTTAAAACTTTTTTTTCGAGTGTCGGCGATGTGGGGGGACCTCGGTTTAGGGGTACATAGGTAGTTTATGGGTGTTAGTGTACTTTAGAGTACAGTAGTTAAGAGCTTTAGAAACCGGCGTTAGCCCAGAAAGCTCTTAACTACTGACTTTTTTCCTGCGGCTGGAGTTTTGTCGTTAGATGTCTAACGCTCACTTCAGAAACGACTCTAAATACCTGAGTTAGAAAAATCCCATTGAAAAGATAGGATACGCAATTTACGTATGGGGATCTGCGGTATGGAAAAGTTGCGGCTGAAAAGTGAGCGTTAGACCCTATTTTGAGTGACTCCAAATACCGGAGGTAGCCTAAAACCAGCGTTAGGAGCCTCTAACGCTGGTTTTCACGGCTACCGCCAAACTCTAGATCTAGGCCAAAGTTGCCTGTAAAATAAATATTAATCCTAAAATAGCTACAATATAATTATTATTTATATTGTAGCTATATTAGGGTTTATTTTACAGGTAAGTATTTAGCTTTAAATAGGAATAATTTATTTAATAAGAAATAATTTATTTAGTTAGATAAAAATTATATTTAACTTAGGGGGGTGTTAGGGTTAGACTTAGCTTTAGGGGTTAATACATCTATTAGAGTAGCGGCGAGGTCCGATCGGCAGATTAGGGGTTAATACTTGAAGTTAGGTGTCAGTGATGTTAGGGAGGGCAGATTAGGGGTTAATACTATTTATTATAGGGGGTTTTTAACCCCTCATCTGCCGCCCCGACATCGTCGCCACCTACATTATGTTATTAACCCCTAATCTGCCGCCACCTACACCGCCACCACCTACATAAAAGTATTAACCCCTATCCCGCCGCTCCCGGAGACCACCACAACTAAATAAAGTTATTAACCCCTAAACCCCTGGCCTCCCACATCAGTACCACTTACTAAACCTATTAACCCCATAAACTGCCAGCCCCCCACATCACCATAAACTAAATTAACCTATTAACCCCTAAACCTAACAACCGTACATTAAATATTAACTCATCCCTATCTTATAATAAATTTAAACTTACCTTTAAAATTAAATTAAACTATATTAAACTAATAATTAACCTACCCTAACTGTTAGCCTACAATTACATTTAACTATATTAAACTAATAATTAACCTACCCTAACTGTTATACTAAAATTACATTAAACTATATTAAACTAATAATTAATCTACCCTAACTGTAATACTAAAATTACATTTAACTATATTAAACTAATAAGTAATCTACCCTAACTGTTATACTAAAATTACATTAAACTATATTAAACTAATAATTAATCTACCCTAACTGTTATACTAAAATTACATTTAACTACAAATTAAATTAACTACATTATATATTTAAAAACCTAACCCTACTCAAGTTATTTAAATCTACAATTACAAATTACAAAGTTACAAAAAACTAACGCCTAGATTTAGAGTTCTGCGGCCAAAGGGGTGCATTAGCTACGCATGCTTTTTCCCCCCGCACCTCTTAAATACTGCTGGTATTTAGAGTTCACAGAAGGGCTGCGTTAGGCTCCAAAAAGGGAGCGTATAGCATAATTTACCGCCACTGCAACTCTCAATACCAGCGGTGCTTACGGACGCGGCCAGCTTACACTTATTAACCCCTAATCTGCTGACCCCGCTATCGCTGACCCCTGCATATTATTATTAACCCCTAATCTGCCGCTCCGTACACCGCCGCAACCTACGTTATCCCTATGTACCCCTAATCTGCTGCCCATAACACCGCCGACCCCTATATTATATTTATTTACCCCTAATCTGCCGCCCCAACGTCGCCGCCACCTACCTACACTTATTAACCCCTAATCTGCCGACCGGACCTCACCGCTACTCTAATAAATGTATTTACCCCTAAAGCTAAGTCTAACCCTAACCCTAACACCCCCCTAAGTTAAATATAATTTTTATCTAACAAAATAAATTATTTCTTATTAAATAAATTATTCCTATTTAAAGCTAAATACTTACCTGTAAAATAAACCCTAATATAGCTACAATATAAATAATAATTATATTGTAGCTATTTTAGGCTTAATATTTATTTTACAGGCAACTTTGTATTTATTTTAACCAGGTACAATAGCTATTAAATAGTTAATAACTATTTAATAGCTACCTAGTTAAAATAATTACAAAATTACCTGTAAAATAAATCCTAACCTAAGTTACAATTAAACCTAACACTACACTATCAATAAATTAATTGAATAAAATACCTACAATTATCTACAATTAAACCTAACACTACACTATCAATAAATTAATTACATACAAATACCTTCAAATAAATACAATTAACTAAAGTACAAAAAATAAAAAAAGAACTAAGTTACAAAAAATAAAAAAATAATTTACAAACATTATAAAAATATTACAACAATTTTAAGCTAATTACACCTACTCTAAGCCCCCTAATAAAATAACAAAGCCCCCCAAAATAAAAAAATGCCCTACCCTATTCTAAAATAAAAATTGAAAAGCTCTTTTACCTTACCAGCCCTTAAAAGGGCCTTTTGCGGGGCATGCCCCAAAGAATTCTGCTCTTTTGCCTGTAAAAAAAAACATACAATACCCCCCCAACATTACAACCCACCACCCACATACCCCTAATCTAACCCAAACCCCCCTTAAATAAACCTAAGCCCCTGAAGATCTCCCTACCTTGTCTTCACCACGCCGGGTATCACCGATCCGTCCAGAAGAGGGTCCGAAGTCTTCATCCAAGCCCAAGTGGGGGCTGAAGAGGTCCATCATCCGGCTGAAGTCTTGATCCAATCAGCCAATCAGATTGAGCTCGCATTCTATTGGGTGTTCCGATCAGCCAATAGAATGCGAGCTCAATCTGATTGGCTGATTGGATCAGCCAATCGGATTGAACTTGAATCTGATTGGCTGATTCCATCAGCCAATCAGAATTTTCCCACCTTAATTCCGATTGGCTGATAGAATCCTTCTTCTATCAAGCGGCATCTTCAATCTTCTTTCTTCCGGCTCCATCTTCATCCCGCCGACGCGGAACAGCCATCCTGGCCGACGACTCCCCGACGAATGACGGATTCGTCGGGAAGTCGTCGGCCAGGATGGATGTTCCTACCTTAATTCCGATTGGCTGATAGAATCCTATCAGTCAATCGGAATTCGAGGGACGCCATCTTGGATGACGTCCCTTAAAGGAACCGTCATTCGTCGGGAAGTCGTCGGTGAAGAAGGATGTTCCGCGTCGGCGGGATGAAGATGGATCCGGAAGAAAGAAGATTGAAGATGCCGCTTGATAGAAGACTTCAGCCGGATCATAGACCACTTCAGCCCCCGCTTGGGCCAAGACTTCAGCTGGATCATGGACCTCTTCAGCTCCCGCTTGGATGAAGACTTCAACCGGATCATGGACCTCTTCAGCCCCCGCTTGGGCCAAGACTTCAGCCGGATCATGGACCTCTTCAGCCCCCGCTTGGTTTTGGATGAAGACTTCGGAGCCTGGACCGATCGGTGATACCTGGCGTGGTGAAGATAAGGTAGGATGATCTTCAGGGGCATAGTGTTAGGTTTATTTAAGGGGGGTTTGGGTTAGATTAGGGGTATGTGGGTGGTGGGTTGTAATGTTGGGGGGGTATTGTATGTTTTTTTTTCAGGCAAAAGAGCTGAATTCTTTGGGGCATGCCCCGCAAAAGGCCCTTTTAAGGGCTGGTAAGGTAAAAGAGCTTTTCTATTTTAATTTTAGGATAGGGTAGGGCATTTTTTTTATTTTGGGGGGCTTTGTTATTTTAGGGGGCTTAGAGTAGGTGTAATTAGCTTAAAATTGTTGTAATATTTTTATAATGTTTGTAAATTATTTTTTTATTTTTTGTAACTTAGTTCTTTTTTATTTTTTGTACTTTAGTTAGTTTATTTAATTGTATTTATTTGTAGGTATTTTATGTAATTAATTTATTGATAGTGTAGTGTTAGGTTTAATTGTAGATAATTGTAGGTAGTTTATTAAATTAATTTATTGATAGTGTAATGTTCGGTTTAATTGTAACTTAGGTTAGGATTTATTTTACAGGTAATTTTGTAATTATTTTAACTAGGTAGCTATTAAATAGTTATTAACTATTTAATAGCTATTGTACCTGGTTAAAATAAATACAAAGTTGCCTTTAAAATAAATATTAATCCTAAAATAGCTACAATATAATTATTATTTATATTGTAGCTATATTAGGGTTTATTTTACAGGTAAGTATTTAGCTTTAAATAGGAATAATTTATTTAATAAGAGTTAATTTATTTCGTAAAATAAAAATTATATTTAACTTAGGGGGGTGTTAGGGTTAGGGTTAGACTTAGCTTTAGGGGTTAATAAATTTATTAGAGTAGCGGTGAGGTCCGGTCAGCAGATTAGGGGTTAATACTTGAAGTTAGGTGTCAGCGATGTTACGGAGGGCAGATTAGGGGTTAATACTATTTTTTATAGGGTTATTGAGGTGGGAGTGAGGCGGATTAGGGGTTAATACATTTATTATAGTAGCGGTGAGGTCTGGTCAGCAGATTAGGGGTTAATTATTGTAGGTAGCTGGCGGCGACGTTGTGGGGGGCAGATTAGGGGTTAATAAATATAATATAGGGGTCGGCAGTGTTAGGGGCAGCAGATTAGGGGTACATAGGTATAATGTAGGTTGCAGCGGTGTACGGAGCGGCAGATTAGGGGTTAAAAATATAATGCAGGGGTCAGCGATAGAGGGGTCGGCAGATTAGGGGTTAATAAGTGTAAGGTTAGGGGTGTTTAGACTCGGGGTACATGTTAGGGTGTTAGGTGCAGACATAGGAAGTGTTTCCCCATAGGAAACAATGGGGCTGCGTTAGGAGCTGAACGCTGCTTTTTTGCAGGTGTTAGGTTTTTTTTCAGCTCAAACTGCCCCATTGTTTCCTATGGGGGAATCGTGCATGAGCACGTTTTTGAAGCTGGTCGCGTCCGTAAGCACCGCTGGTATTTAGAGTTGCAGTGGCGGTAAATTATGCTCTACGCTCCCTTTTTGGAGCCTAACGCAGCCATTCTGTGAACTCTAAATACCAGCGGTATTTAAAAGGTGCGGGGGGAGGAAAAAAACAGTGTTAGCTATGCGGGTCGTTACCGACAAAACTCTAAATCTAGCCGATAGTTTTACAAAATAAAAAATAAATTTCAAAGATTTAAACTAATTACACCTAATCTAAGAGCCCTATGAAAATAAAAAAGCCCCCCCCCCCAAAATAAAAAAACCCTAGCCTACAATAAACTACAAATAGCCCTTAAAAGGGCCTTTTGCGGGGCATTGCCCCAAAGGAATCAGCTCTTTTACTTGTAAAAAAAAATACAAACAACTCCCCAACAGTAAAACCCACCACCCACACAACCAACCCCCCAAATAAAAACCTAATCTAAAAAAACCTAAGCTCCCCATTGCCCTTAAAAGGGCATTTAGCTCTTTTTCAAAAGACCAAACCCTAATCTAAAGTTAAAACCCACCCAATAAACCCTTAAAAAAGCCTAACACTAACCCCCGAAGATCCACTTACAGTTTCTGAAGAGCCGACATTCATCCTCAAAGAAGTGGCAGAAGTCCTCATCGAATACGGCAGAAGTCTTCATCCAAGCGGGCTGACGTCTTCATCCAACCGGGCAGAAGTCTTCATCCAGACGGCATTGCGAGCTCAATCCTATTGGCTGATTAGATCAGCCAATAGGATTTTTTCAACCTTAATTCCGATTTGCTGATAGAATTCTATAAGCCAATTAGAATCTAAGGGACATCATCTTGGATGACGTCATTTAAAGGAACATTCATTGTAAAGAAGACGTCGAACGAAGAGGATGCTCCGCGTCGGATGTCTTGAAGAAAGAGCCGCTCCACGCTGGATGGATGAAGATAGAAGATTCTGTCTGGATGAAGACTTCTGCCCGGTTGGATGAAGACGTTGGCCCACTTGGATGAAGACTTCTGCCGGATTCGATGAGGATTTCATTGATGATGGATGTCAGCTCTTCAGAAACTGTAAGTGGATCTTTGGGGGTTAGTGTTAGGCTTTTTTAAGGGTTTATTGGGTGGGTTTTAATTTTAGATTAGGGTTTGGGCTTTTGAAAAAGAGCTAAATGCCCTTTTAAGGGCAATGCCCAGCCAAATGCCCTTTTCAGGGCAATGGGGAGCTTAGGTTTTTTAGGTTTTTATTTGGGGGGTTGGTTGTGTGGGCGGTGGGTTTTATTGTTGGGGGGTTTGTATTTTTTTTTACAGGTAAAAGAGCTGATTTCTTTGGGGCAATGCCCCGCAAAAGTCCCTTTTAAGGGCTATTTGTAGTTTATTGTAGGCTGAGGGGGGTTATTTTGGGGGGGGCTTTTTTATTTTCGTAGGGCTCTTAGATTAGGTGTAAGTTGTTTAAATTTTTGATAATTAGTGTTTATTTATTTTTTTGTAACTTAGTGTTTGTTATTTTTTGTAACTTAGTTGTTAGTTTTTTGTAACTTTGTCATTTGTAATTGTTTTTTGATTTTTTGATTTAAATAACTTGAGTAGGGTTTGGTTTTTAAATATAGTTTATTTAATTTGTAGTTAAATGTAATTTTAGTATAACAGTTAGTGTAGATTAATTATTAGTTTAATATAGTTTAATGTAATTTTAGTATAACAGTTAGGGTAGATTAATTATTAGTTTAATATAGTTTAATGTAATTTTAGTATAACAGTTAGGGTAGATTACTTATTAGTTTAATATAGTTAAATGTAATTTTAGTATAACAGTTAGGGTAGATTAATTATTAGTTTAATATAGTTTAATGTAATTTTAGTATAACAGTTAGGGTAGATTAATTATTAGTTTAATATAGTTTAATGTAATTTTAGTATAACAGTTAGGGTAGATTAATTATTAGTTTAATATAGTTTAATGTAATTTTAGTATAACAGTTAGGGTAGATTACTTATTAGTTTAATATAGTTAAATGTAATTTTAGTATAACAGTTAGGGTAGATTAATTATTAGTTTAATATAGTTTATTTAAATCTAAAGGTAAGTTTAAATTTATTATAAGATAGGGATGAGTTAATATTTACAGTACAGTTAGCGGGTTGTTAGGTTTAGGCGTTAATAGGTTAATTTAGTTTATGGCGATGTGGGGGACTGGCGGTTTAGGGGTTAATAGGTTTAGTAAGTGGTACTGATGTGGGAGGCCAGGGGTTTAGGGGTTAATAACTTTATTTAGTTGTGGTGGTCTCTGGGAGCGGCGGGATAGGGGTTAATACTTTTATGTAGGTGGCGGCGGCAGATTAGGGGTTAATAACATAATGTAGGTGGCGGCGGTGTAGGGGGCGGAAGATTAGGGGTTAATAACATAATGTAGGAGGCGGCGGTGTAGGGGGCGGAATGTTAGGTGTTAATAACATAATGTAGGTGGCGGCGGGTCGGGGAGCGGCGGGATAGGGGTTAATACATTTAGTTAGTTGCGGTGGGGTCCGGGAGCGGTGGGATAGGGGTTAATAACTTTATTTTGTTGCGGCAGGGGTCCAGGAGCGGCGGGATAGGGGTTAAGCAGTTTAGTATAGTGGTGGTGTTTAGTGACAGTATATAAATAAAGCTGGGAAAAAGCCGAATAGCAGTGAGATCGATGACTGTCAGTTAACAACAGTCCGCTGTTCATCGCCCTGTGCTTGGTGCGCGGCTTTTTGACAGCGTTCTTTATAAATATGGAGAGCGTATTCAGGTCCGTGGCCGCGATGTTAGGCAATGTCAGGCAAGCGTATTGGTGCCGTCGAATGCAAGTAAGTTGACGGCTTGATAAGTAGGCCTCCAAGTATAAACACCCCTAATCTGCCTCCCCCGACATCGCTGACACCTAAATAAAGTTATTAACTCCTAATCTGCAGCTCCCTTATTTTAAGATAGGGATATTGTCATTTTAATTTAAAGTTAAGGTGTGATAGGTTTAGGGGTTAATAGTTTAATTTATTAGTGGCGATGTGGGGGGCTGGCGGTTTAGGGGTTAATAGGTTTAGTTAGTGGCGGCGGTGTTAGGGAGCTGCAGAATAGGGGTTAATAACTTTATTATAGTGGCGGTGATCTGGGCGGGCGGCAGATTAGGGGTTAATAGGTTTAATATAGTGTTTGCAATGCGTGAGGGCCTCGGTTTAAGGGTTAATAGGTAGTTTATGGGTGTTAGTGTACTTTGTAACAGTTTAGTTATGAGTTTTGTGAAACATTTTTGTTACACAAAATCCATAACTACTGCTCTCAGATGGCGGTATGGATCGTGTCGGTTTAGGCTGTAACGCAAGCATTTTAGCCTTACCGCACAACCTGTAATACCAGTGCTATGTAAATCCCACACAATAACGTCATTTTTTTGAGTGCGGGATTGATGTTACGTTACAGGCTAAAATGCTTGCGGTATAGCTATACCGACACGACTCGTAATGGCTGTGTTACTGTTTTTACGCTGAAATTGAAATTTTTTTAGCGTTAACACTTTAACGCACAACTCGTAATCTAGCCGTTTATTAGGTAGTTTGCGATGTGGGGGTTGGCAGATTAGGGGTTAATATATTTTAATAGTTATTACGGTGGTGGAGATGGAGATTAACATGTAGATATTGCACATGCATTAGGTGTTAGTTAGAACTTTCTAGTTCCTGCCTATGTGTGGCGAGGTGAAAATGGAGTAAGATTTCTCCATTTTCGCCACGTAAGTCCTTGCGCTGAATAAGTGATACCGATTTGTGATGCGGTTCTATGTTAGTTTATGGGAGTAAAATTAGCGGGCGACGGGTGAAATATACGCGCTGCATTTATATGCGGCAACGTATATGTGATAGCAATACAGGGCTAAAAGCCGGGATTGCCGGCTTGTGCGGGCAACAGCGCTTATATAATCTTGCCCATGGGGGGTATATTTACCAATGTGCGAGCGGACATGATACAAAGTAGCGTATCATGTCCGCTGCACATCGTGGCACATCGATAAATGCCGACAGCATACACTGTCGGCATTTATCATTGCACCAGCAGTTCTTGTGAACTGCTGGTGCAGTGCCGCCCCCTGCAGATTCGTGGCCAATCGGCTGGTATCGTATTCAATCGGGTTGATTTCTGTCCGCCACCTCAGAGCAGGCGGACAAGTTATGGAGCAGCAGTCTTTAGACTGCTGCTTCCTAACTTCTTCATAACTTCTCATTCAAAACAAGGGGCATCAAGCTCCATACGGGGCTTGATAAATATGCCCCTTGGTGTGTGCTTGTCTGGAAACTGTCTGAATCGCTGAGAGCAAATGCAGCTGATGGGCATCTTAGGCTGTGAGGTTTCCCACTGGCTGGGAACATACCCATTCCTGTTTGTGAGTGTAGTCCATTCCGTGTTTTGTGTTTTATGTGTGTGTTTGAATTTTAACTTTCTGATTTCTTCCAGTATGGTGTTTATAAACCTATTTTTGGGTGCTGGGTAATAAGTGGAAAAGAGTTGTCTGGGGATTTATCAAGTCCTTTAATCTGTGGAATCGAGTAAGTGAAAAAATAAAATTACAGTATTATAATATTGTGCTATTATCTTATTAGGAAACAGGAAAGTTTCATTTTGACTCCCTTTTCCCTTTAAGATTCCTATTTGTTTGGAAAATGTGGTAAACTGATTTTTTACCCACAATCTTAGTACTTAAATGGAGTCACTTAGATGTTGCTATTATGGTTTGCACTGTAACTGAACCTTACACAATATTATGAATGTATTTCAGGAGCTATTGGGTTACATTCCTAAATTACTTTTTTTCTGCAGTTCCAGGGAAGCTTAAAGGGACATAAAACTCAACATTTTTCTTTCATGATTCAGATAAAGAATACAATTTTATTCCCCCCCCCCCCCGATTTACTTCTATGATCAAATTTGAGGTTATCTTTGTTATTCTTTGTGGAAGAGATATCTAGGTAGGTAGTGTGCACATGTCTGGGGCACTTCATGACATTAAATAGTGCTGCCATCTAGTGCTCTTGCTAATGTATAACGTTGTTGCAAAACTGCTGCCATATAGTGCTACAGACACGTGCACACTCCTCAGCTACAAGAAAACACATACAATTTTATAATAGAGGCACATTGGAAAGTTGCTTAAAATTGTATGTTCTATCTGAAAGAAAATGATTGAGCTTTATGTCCCTTTAAGTAAATATAAATATAGAGCAGAAACAAGTAGACATTGGGGCCTAGTTATCAAGCCGTCAACCTCAAATACGCTGGAATTCCGCAGCGTATTTGTGGCGAGGCTGATACGCCTTAGTTATCAAAGGCTTGAGACCGGCAAAAGTAGAATTTTGTGACGTAAGCTTCGATCCACCGGACTCAGTCCGACACAGATCGATTCTTACGTCACTCCAGATGTTCCGCACACAAGTGCGGCACAATCTCACTACTTTTGCTAGTTATCAAATGACTAGCAGGTACGCTCGGCACTTTTACGGCCCAGCGTACCTGGTTTTCAAACCGCCACCCCTGGAGGCGGCGGATCCCATAGGAATCAATGGGAGTCTGACCATAGCGAAAGTACAAGTTCGCTGCTGACAGACATCCCATTGATTTCTATGGGAGCTGTCTGCACCTAACACCCTAACATGTACCCCGAGTCTAAACACCACTAATCTGTCCCCCCCACACCGCCGCAACTAAATAAAGTTATTACCCCCTAAACCGCTGCTCCCGGAGCCCACCACAAGCTACTCTATACATATTAACCCCTAAACCGCCGCTCCCGGAGCCCACCGCAACTATAATAAATGTATTAACCCCTAAACCGCCGCTCCCTGAACCCGCCGCAACCTATATTAAATGTATTAACCCCTATCCTGCCCCCCTACACCGTCGCCACCTATAATAAATGTATTAACCCCTAATCTGCCCCCCCCTACACCGTCGCCACCTATAATAAATTTATTAACCCCTAATCTGCCCCCCCTACACCGTTGCCACCTATAATAAATGTATTAACCCCTAATCTGCCCCCCTACACCGTCGCCACCTATAATACATTTATTAACCCCTATCCTGCCCCCCACTACACCGCCGCCACTGTAATAAAATTATTAACCCCTAAACCTAAGTCTAACCCTAACCCTAACGCCCCCCTAACTTAAATATTAATTAAATAAATCTAAATAATATTTCTATTATTAACTAAATTAATCCTATTTAAAACTAAATACTTACCTTTAAAATAAACCCTAATATAGCTACAATATAAATAATAATTATATTCTAGCTATCTTAGGATTTATTTTTATTTTACAGGTACCTTTCAATTTATTTTAACTAGGTACAATAGCTATTAAATAGTTATTAACTATTTAATAGCTTACCTAGCTAAAATAAACTGAAATTTACCTGTAAAATAAATCCTAACCTAAGTTATAATTACACCTAACACTACACTATACTTTAATAAATTATTCCTATTTAAAACGAAATACTTACCTGTAAAATAAACCCTAATATAGCTACAATATAAATAATAATTATATTGTAGCTATCTTAGAATTTATATTTATTTTACAGGTAACTTTGTATTTAATTTAGCTAGTTAGAATAGTTATTAAATAGTTATTAACTATTTAATAACTACCTAGCTAAAAGAAATACAAAATTACCTGTAAAATAAATCCTAACCTAAGTTAAAATTAAACCTAATACTACACTATCATTAAATTAATTAAATAAACTACCTACAAATAACTACAATTAAATACAATTACATAAACTAACTAAAGTACAAAAAATAAAAAAGCTAAGTTACAAAAAATAAAAAAATAAGTTACAAACATTTTTAAAATATTACAACAATTTTAAGCTACTTACACCTAATCTAAGCCCCCTAATAAAATAACAAACCCCCCCAAAATAAAAAAAATGCCCTATCCTATTCTAAATTAAATAAAGTTCAAAGCTCTTTTACCTTACCAGCCCTTAAAAGCGCCATTTGTGGGGGCATGCCCCAAAAAGTTCAGCTCTTTTGCCTGTAAAAGAAAAATACAACCCCCCCTAACATTAAAACCCACCACCCACATACCCCTAATCTAACCCAAACCCCCCTTACAAAAACCTAACACTAATCCCCTGAAGATCATCCTACCTTGAGTTGTCTTCACTCAGCCGAGCAGCGATGGAACCAAAGTGGACATCCGGAGCGGAAGAAGTTAATCCTCCAAGCGGCGCTGAAGAAATCTTCCATCCGAGGAAGTCATCATCCAGGCGGGGCTGAAGAAGTCTTCGATACGGGCGATGTCATCTTCCAAGAGGCGCTGAAGAGGTCTTCTATCCGGGCGATGTCATCTTCCAAGCCGGGTCTTGAATCTTCCTCCCGCCGACGCGGAACCTCCTTCTTCACCGACGGACTACGACGAATGAAGGCTCCTTTAAGGGACGTCATCCAAGATGGCGTCCCCTCAATTCCGATTGGCTGATAGGATTCTATCAGCCAATCGGAATTAAGGTAGGAAAAATCTGATTGGCTGATGGAATCAGCCAATCAGATTGAGCTCGCATTCTATTGGATGATCGGAACAGCCAATAGATTGCGAGCTCAATCTGATTGGCTGATTCCATCAGCCAATCAGATTTTTCCTATCTTAATTCCGATTGGCTGATAGAATCCTATCAGCCAATCGGAATTGAGGGGACGCCATCTTGGATGACGTCCCTTAAAGGAGCCTTCATTCGTCGTAGTCCGTCGGTGAAGAAGGAGGTTCCGCGTCGGCGGGAGGAAGATTCAAGGCCCGGATAGAAGACCTCTTCAGCGCCTCTTGGAAGATGACATCGCCCGGATCGAAGACTTCTTCAGCGCCGCCTGGATGATGACTTCATCGGATGGAAGATTTCTTCAGCGCCGCTTGGAAGATTAACTTCTTCCGCTCCGAATGTCCACTTCGGTTCCATCGCTGCTCGGCTGAGTGAAGACGACTCAAGGTAGGATGATCTTCAACGGATTAGTGTTAGGTTTTTGTAAGGGGGGTTTGGGTTAGATTAGGGGTATGTGGGTGGTGGGTTTTAATGTTGGGGGGGTTGTATTTTTCTTTTACAGGCAAAAGAGCTGAACTTTTTGGGGCATGCCCCCACAAATGGCCCTTTTAAGGGCTGGTAAGGTAAAAGAGCTTTGAACTTTATTTAATTTAGAATAGGGTAGGGCATTTTTTTTATTTTGGGGGGGTTTGTTATTTTATTAGGGGGCTTAGATTAGGTGTAAGTAGCTTAAAATTGTTGTAATATTTTTAAAATGTTTGTAACTTATTTTTTTATTTTTTGTAACTTAGCTTTTTTTATTTTTTGTCCTTTAGTTAGTTTATGTAATTGTATTTAATTGTAGTTATTTGTAGGTAGTTTATTTAATTAATTTAATGATAGTGTAGTATTAGGTTTAATTGTAACTTAGGTTAGGATTTATTTTACAGGTAATTTTGTATTTCTTTTAGCTAGGTAGTTATTAAATAGTTAATAACTATTTAATAACTATTCTAACTAGCTAAATTAAATACAAAGTTACCTGTAAAATAAATATAAATCCTAAAATAGCTATAATATAATTATTATTTATATTGTAGCTATATTAGGGTTTATTTTACAGGTAAGTATTTAGTTTTAAATAGGAATAATTTATTAAAGTATAGTGTAGTGTTAGGTGTAATTATAACTTAGGTTAGGATTTATTTTACAGGTAAATTTCAGTTTATTTTAGCTAGGTAAGCTATTAAATAGTTAATAACTATTTAATAGCTATTGTACCTAGTTAAAATAAATTGAAAGGTACCTGTAAAATAAAAATAAATCCTAAGATAGCTAGAATATAATTATTATTTATATTGTAGCTATATTAGGGTTTATTTTAAAGGTAAGTATTTAGTTTTAAATAGGATTAATTTAGTTAATAATAGAAATATTATTTAGATTTATTTAATTAATATTTAAGTTAGGTGGGCGTTAGGGTTAGGGTTAGACTTAGGTTTAGGGGTTAATAATTTTATTACAGTGGCGGCGGTGTAGTGGGGGGCAGGATAGGGGTTAATAAATTTATTATAGGTGACGACGGTGTAGGGGGGCAGGATAGGGGTTAATAGGTTTAATATAGGTTGCGGCGGGTTCAGGGAGCGGCGGTTTAGGGGTTAAACTATTTATTTAGTTGCGGAGAGGTGCGGGATCAGCAGGATAGGGGTTAATAACTTTATTATAGAGGGCAACGGTGTAGGGGGGGCAGGATAGGGGTTACTAGGTATACTGTAGGTGGCAGCGGTGTCCGGGAGCGGCGGTTTAGGGGTTAATACATTTATAAGAGTTGCGGCAGGGTCTAGGAGCGGCGGTTTAGGGGTTAATACATTTATAAGAGTTGCGGAAGGGTCTAGGAGCAGCGGTTTAGGGGTTAGTAACTTTATTGAGTTGCGGGGGGCTCCGGGGGCGCCGGTATAGGGATAGAACAGTGTAGTTTAGTGTGGGTGCTTAGTGACAGGCTAGCAATAAAGCTGGGAAAAAGCCGAAGGGCAGTGAGATCAGATGAGTGATAACTCTCACAGTCCGCTGCTCATTGCCCCGCGGCTTTTTGACAGCTTTTTTTGATAACTTAGGCGAACGTATTCAAGGTCCGCGGCGGCGAAGGTAGGCGAGCTTAGGCGGGCGTATTGGTCCGGCGAAGTCAGAAAAGTAGACGGCTTGATAACTACCCCCCAAAGTATTGGCTATAAAGTAGGAGACATAAGGATGGATGGGTATTGCCAACATATACAGGGAGTGCAGAATTATTAGGCAAATGAGTATTTTGACCACATCATCCTCTTTATGCATGTTGTCTTACTCCAAGCTGTATAGGCTCGAAAGCCTACTACCAATTAAGCATATTAGGTGATGTGCATCTCTGTAATGAGAAGGGGTGTGGTCTAATGACATCAACACCCTATATCAGGTGTGCATAATTATTAGGCAACTTCCTTTCCTTTGGCAAAATGGGTCAAAAGAAGGACTTGACGGGCTCAGAAAAGTCAAAAATAGTGAGATATCTTGCAGAGGGATGCAGCACTCTTAAAATTGCAAAGCTTCTGAAGCGTGATCATCGAACAATCAAGCGTTTCATTCAAAATAGTCAACAGGGTCGCAAGAAGCGTGTGGAAAAACCAAGGCGCAAAATAACTGGCCATGAACTGAGAAAAGTCAAGGGTGCAGCTGCCAAGATGCCACTTGCCATCAGTTTGGCCATATTTCAGAGCTGCAACATCACTGGAGTGCCCAAAAGCACAAGGTGTGCAATACTCAGAGACATGGCCAAGGTAAGAAAGGCTGAAAGACGACCACCACTGAACAAGACACACAAGCTGAAACGTCAAGACTGGGCCAAGAAATATCTCAAGACTGATTTTTCTAAGGTTTTATGGACTGATGAAATGAGAGTGAGTCTTGATGGGCCAGATGGATGGGCCCGTGGCTGGATTGGTAAAGGGCAGAGAGCTCCAGTCCGACTCAGACGTCAGCAAGGTGGAGGTGGAGTACTGGTTTGGGCTGGTATCATCAAAGATGAGCTTGTGGGGCCTTTTCGGGTTGAGGATGGAGTCAAGCTCAACTCCCAGTCCTACTGCCAGTTTCTGGAAGACACCTTCTTCAAGCAGTGGTACAGGAAGAAGTCTGCATCCTTCAAGAAAAACATGATTTTCATGCAGGACAATGCTCCATCACACGCATCCAAGTACTCCACAGCGTGGCTGGCAAGAAAGGGTATAAAAGAAGAAAATCTAATGACATGGCCTCCTTGTTCACCTGATCTGAACCCCATTGAGAACCTGTGGTCCATCATCAAATGTGAGATTTACAAGGAGGGAAAACAGTACACCTCTCTGAACAGTGTCTGGGAGGCTGTGGTTGCTGCTGCACGCAATGTTGATGGTGAACAGATCAAAACACTGACAGAATCCATGGATGGCAGGCTTTTGAGTGTCCTTGCAAAGAAAGGTGGCTATATTGGTCACTGATTTGTTTTTGTTTTGTTTTTGAATGTCAGAAATGTATATTTGTGAATGTTGAGATGTTATATTGGTTTCACTGGTAAAAATAAATAATTGAAATGGGTATTTATTTGTTTTTTGTTAAGTTGCCTAATAATTATGCACAGTAATAGTCACCTGCACACACAGATATCCCCCTAAAATAGCTATAACTAAAAACTACTTCCAAAACTATTCAGCTTTGATATTAATGAGTTTTTTGGGTTCATTGAGAACATGGTTGTTGTTCAATAATAAAATTAATCCTCAAAAATACAACTTGCCTAATAATTCTGCACTCCCTGTATGATGGCTAGCTGGTTCTTGCATACATTACTCATCGGTTTTCTTTAGATGTTTATAAAAAGGGCTGCAGAGATAGGCTTGTATGTATATATCTTGATTTATATAGCTCTGTCTATGTACAGAGGATTTGTTTATATCAGTACATAAGGCACTTTAACAAGGATAGAACAGTAGAGAACACCTGATTGCCTGCACCCTAATTAGTAGTGGATAAAGCTTGCATATAAATGTACCTGGGCTTGTGCAGATGCAAAGGTTTCGATCGTGTCCAAGTAGATTGTAAGCTCTTTGGAGCAAGGCCCTTCTACTATAGTATCATTTGTTTTGTTCTATTCTATTTTAGGTGTATTTATTTTGTTCCTGGGCATTAGTGTCATTGTATACCGCTACCCAGCTCTACAGAATATGGTAGCACTTCACAATATAATGATAAGTTCCAGATAGAAGTACTTTGACAGTAGTGCTATGCGACTACTTCATTTTGAGGATGTGATTTTAACATGAGATTTAATTGAGAGGTGGCCTAGCATATTTCCTAAGGCAACATATCCCAAATGTATGGAACAATAAGATGAAACGATTTTAGTCTTTAGTGTCACCTAGGGATGGGACAACTAGAATGGTAGAACGAATAGTTATTTCTGGTTTTCGAATGTTACTTTAGTTTTTGAATGTTCAAAATTAGAATAACCAAATTTCAAATGTAACATTCGATTTAACAAATTTTATTCAGAAGTTTAATAGTTCATGTGATAGGGAATTTAGTAAATTGATACATACTAGATTCAAATATATTGATTCAAATGTTATATTTTGTATATTGCATAATTTGAAAATTACATTTTAAGAGAGCATTGGAAATACTATTACAAATATATTTATTAGAATTTTTGTAATTCAAATAGTGCATAATTCAAATAGAATTATGCAATATTCAAGTTAGAAAAAATTGAATAGAAAATTACATTTAAAGAAAGCATTAGAAATACTATTACATTAAACAAATTTTAGAATGTTGTACAAACATTAAAAATTAAAAATGAATAAATCAAATGTTGCAAAACATTCGCTCATCCCTAATGCCACCTCTACTCAAAGGGTTTCATTGGATAGATTCTTGAGTTGCTCTATTGTTTTAGAAATGAAGTTAAACAGGAATTATTTTTTATTTTTTTTATTGAGGTGTTAAGGTAAACATTGCATAAATACAAAGAGAAAATATGTAGCAGAAAACTTTGTACAGACTCATCATATTAATGTCATGAGTGGTTCAAACAACAGTTTCTGACTGTAAAACAAGACTAGAGCCTATTTATTTCACAAGGCAATGTTGTACATACACTATACATCACCTCTCTTTTTAAAAAAAATCATAATTACAAAACACATATCCCCCATACACCTAGAAGCCACTTTTGGACTTCTGAACATATTAAAGCAACTCAATAGGGGGGGATATTGCTTAGGCCACTGTTGGGCCTCTAGAAATATGTGAGGACTACTATAAATATTGTCATAGTAAATAACCCTTTTAAGTTGCATAGGCCACTTTTGGACCTCTAGAAACTATAAGACTTAAAGGGACACTGTACCCAAAATTTTTCTTTCGTGATTCAGATTGAGCATGAAATTTTAAGCAACTTTCTAATTTACTCCTATTATCAATTTTTCTTCATTCTCTTGGTATCTTTATTTGAAATGCAAGAATGTAAGTACAGATGCTGGCCCATTTTTGGTGAACAACCTGGGTTGTCCTTGCTGATTGGTGGATAAATTCATCCACCAATAAAAGTGCTGTCCAGAGTACTGAAACAAAAAAACTTAGATGCCTTTTTCAAATAATGATAGCAAAAGAACAAAGAAAAATTGATAATAGGAGTAAATTAGAAAGTTGCTTAAAATTGCCTGCTCTGTCTGAATTACAAAAGAAAAAATTTGGGTACAGTGTCCCTTTAACATTGTAATTTTTTTTATATATGTTGTTACAGTAAATGACTAATTCAAGAAAAGTAGGATCCCTCTTGGACCCAAAATACTCTCTAGAAATACTTCTGAACGAAGAAAGCTTCTCCCATTTTCAATTAATATAAACATAATAAAAATGTAACCCCCAAATGATAAATATCAGCCTCTCTTGGACTGCTGAATATGATAATTCACTAGTAGCGGGGAATTGTGGGGGAGGAATATTTATAGGACCACTTTTGGGTCCTGGCACAATAATATATCACCTACAGTGGAAAATATCTGAGTACAAAAGTACCTATAAGCTCCCGTATAACTATTGAACATACTAAGGCAACTCAATATGGGGGATATGGCTCAGGCCCACTTTTGGGCTTCTAGAAATATGTGAGAACTACTATAAATGTTGTCATAGTAAATAACACATTTAAATTGTTAAACCTCTAGAAACTATGGCCTAGATTTGGAGTTTTGTCGGTAACGACCCGCGTAGCTAACGCTGGCTTTTTTCTGGCCGCACCATAAAAATAACTCTGGTATTGAGAGTCCACAAAAAGGCTGCATTAGGCTCCAAAAAAGGAGCGTAGAGCATTTTCAACGCAGCTTCAACTCTCAATACCAGAGTTGCTTACGCAAGCGGCCAGCCTCAAAAACGTGCTCGTGCACGATTCCCCCATAGGAAACAATGGGGCTGTTTGAGCTGAAAAAAAACCTAACACCTGCAAAAAAGCCGCTTTCAGCTCTTAACGCAGCCCCATTGTTTGCTATGGGGAAACACTTCCTACGTCTGCACCTAACACCCTAACATGTACCCCGAGTCTAAACACCCCTAACCTTACACTTATTAACCCCTAATCTGCCGCCCCCGCTATCGCTGACCCCTGCATCTTATTTTTAACCCCTAATCTGCCGCTCCATAAACCGCCGCTACTTACATTATCCTTATGTACCCCTAATCTGCTGCCCCTAACACCGCCGACCCCTATATTATATTTATTAACCCCTAATCTTCCCCCCACAACGTCGCCTCCACCTAACTACACTTATTAACCCCTAATCTGCCGAGCGGACCTGAGCGCTACTATAATAAAGTTATTAACCCCTAATCCGCCTCACTAACCCTATAATAAATAGTATTAACCCATAATCTGCCCTCCCTAACATCGCCGACACCTAACTTCAAACATTAACCCCTAATCTGTCGACCGGAGCTCACCGCTACTATAATAAATGTATTAACCCCTAAAGCTAAGTCTCCCCTAACACTAACACCCCCCTAAGTTAAATATAATTTTTATCTAACGAAATTAATTAACTCTTATTAAATAAATTATTCCTATTTAAAGCTAAATACTTACCTGTAAAATAAATCCTAATATAGCTACAATATAAATTATAATTACATTGTAGCTATTTTAGGATTAATATTTATTTTACAGGCAACTTTGTAATTATTTTAACCAGGTACAATAGCTATTAAATAGTTAAGAACTATTTAATAGTTACCTAGTTAAAATAATTACAAAATTACCTGTAAAATAAATCCTAACCTAAGTTACAATTAAACCTAACACTATACTATCATTAAATTAATTAAATAAAATACCTACAATTACCTACAATTAAACCTAACACTACACTATCAATAAATAAATTAAATACAATTCCTACAAATAACTACAATGAAATAAACTAACTAAAGTACAAAAAATAAAAAAGAACTAAGTTACAAAAAATAAAAAAATATTTACAAACATAAGAAAAATATAACAACAATTTTAAACTAATTACACCTACTCTAAGCCCCCTAATAAAATAACAAAGACCCCCAAAATAACAAAATGCCCTACCCTATTCTAAATTACTACATTTCAAAGCTCTTTTACCTTACCAGCTCTGAACAGGGCCCTTTGCGGGGCATGCCCCAAGAAATTCATCTCTTTTGCCTGTAAAAAAAAACATACAATACCCCCCCCAACATTACAACCCACCACCCACATACCCCTAATCTAACCCAAACCCCCCTTAAATAAACCTAACACTAAGCCCTTGAAGATCTTCCTACCTTGTCTTCACCCTACCAGGTTCACCGATCCGTCCTGAAGAGCTCCTCCGATGTCCTGATCCAAGCCCAAGCGGGGGGGCTGAAGAGGTCCATGATCCAGCTGAAGTCTTCATCCAAGCGGGAGCTGAAGAGGTCCATGATCCGGATGAAGTCTTCTATCAACGGCATCTTCAATCTTCTTTCTTCCGGATCCATCTTGCAGACCTCCGATGCGGAACATCCTCTTCTCCCGATGCCTACTAGCCGAATGACGGTTCCTTTAAGGGACGTCATCCAAGATGGCGTCCCTCGAATTCCGATTGGCTGATAGAATTCTATCAGCCAATCGGAATTAAGGTAGGAATATTCTGATTGGCTGATGGAATCAGCCAATCAGAATCAAGTTCAATCCGATTGGCTGATTCGATCGGCCAATCAGATTGAGCTTCCATTCTATTGGCTGTTCCGATCAGCCAATAGAATGCGAGCTCAATCTGATTGGCTGATTGGATCAGCCAATCGGATTGATCTTGATTCTGATTGGCTGATTCCATCAGCCAATCAGAATATTCCTACCTTAATTCCGATTGGCTGATAGAATCCTATCAGCCAATCGGAATTCGAGGGACGCCATCTTGGATGACGTCCCTTAAAGGAACCGTCATTCGGCTAGTAGGCATCGGGAGAAGAGGATGTTCCGCGTCGGAGGTCTGCAAGATGGATCCGGAAGAAAGAAGATTGAAGATGCCGTTGATAGAAGACTTCATCCGGATCATGGACCTCTTCAGCTCCCGCTTGGATGAAGACTTCAGCCGGATCATGGACATCTTCAGCCCCCCGCTTGGGCTTGGATCAGGACATCGGAGGAGCTCTTCAGGACGGATCGGTGAACCTGGTAGGTTGAAGACAAGGTAGGAAGATCTTCAGGGGCTTAGTGTTAGGTTTATTTAAGGGGGGTTTGGGTTAGATTAGGGGTATGTGGGTGGTGGGTTGTAATGTGTGGGGGGGGTATTGTATGTTTTTTTTTACAGGCAAGAGCTGAATTTCTTGGGGCATGCCCCGCAAAGGGCCCTGTTCAGGGCTGGTAAGGTAAAAGAGCTTTGAAATGTAGTAATTTAGAATAGGGTAGGGCATTTTGTTATTTTGGGGGTCTTTGTTATTTTATTAGGGGGCTTAGAGTAGGTGTAATTAGTTTAAAATTGTTGTTATATTTTTCTTATGTTTGTAAATATTTTTTTATTTTTTTGTAACTTAGTTCTTTTTTATTTTTTGTACTTTAGTTAGTTTATTTCATTGTAGTTATTTGTAGGAATTGTATTTAATTTATTTATTGATAGTGTAGTGTTAGGTTTAATTGTAGGTAATTGTAGGTATTTTATTTAATTAATTTAATGATAGTATAGTGTTAGGTTTAATTGTAACTTAGGTTAGGATTTATTTTACAGGTAATTTTGTTATTATTTTAACTAGGTAACTATTAAATAGTTCTTAACTATTTAATAGCTATTGTACCTGGTTAAAATAATTACAAAGTTGCCTGTAAAATAAATATTAATCCTAAAATAGCTACAATGTAATTATAATTTATATTGTAGCTATATTAGGATTTATTTTACAGGTAAGTATTTAGCTTTAAATAGGAATAATTTATTTAATAAGAGTTAATTAATTTCGTTAGATAAAAATTATATTTAAGTTAGGGGGGTGTTAGTGTTAGGGTTAGAGTTAGCTTTAGGGGTTAATACATTTATTATAGTAGCGGTGAGCTCCGGTCGGCAGATTAGGGGTTAATGTTTGAAGTTAGGTGTCAGCGATGTTAGGGAGGGCAGATTAGGGGTTAATACTATTTATTATAGGGTTAGTGGGGCGGATTAGGGGTTAATAACTTTATAATAGTAGCGGTGCGGTCCGCTCGGCAGATTAGGGGTTAATAAGTGTAGGCAGGTGGAGGCGACGTTGTGGGGGGCAGATTAGGGGTTAATAAATATAATATAGGGGTCGGCGGTGTTAGGGGCAGCAGATTAGGGGTACATAAGGATAACGTAGGTGGCGGCGCTTTGCGGTCGGCAGATTAGGGGTTAATTATTGTAGGTAGCTGGCTGCGACGTTGTGGGGGGCAGGTTAGGGGTTAATAAATATAATACAGGGGTCGGCGGTGTTAGGGGCAGCAGATTAGGGGTACATAAGTATAACGTAGGTGGCTGTCGGCAGATTAGGGGTTAAAAAAATTTAATCGAGTGGCGGCGATGTGGGGGGGCCTCAGTTTAGGGGTACATAGGTAGTTTATGGGTGTTAGTGTACTTTAGAGTACAGTAGTTAAGAGCTTTATGAACCGGCGTTAGCCCAGAAAGCTCTTAACTACTGACTTTTTTCCTGCGGCTGGAGTTTTGTCGTTAGATGTCTAACGCTCACTTCAGCCACGACTCTAAATACCGGAGTTAGAAAGATCCCATTGAAAATATAGGATACGCAATTGATGTAAGGGGATCTGCGGTATGGAAAAGTCGCGGCTCAAAAGTGAGCGTTAGACCCTATTTTGAGTGACTCCAAATACCGGAGTTAGCCTAAAACCAGCGTTAGGAGCCTCTAACGCTGGTTTTCACGGCTAACGCCAAACTCCAAATCTAGGCCTGTAAGACTTCACATTATAAAACTTTTCATATATGTTGTTGCAGTAAATGACTAGCTCAAGAAAAATAGGATCACTCTTGAACCCAAAATACTCTCTATAAATATTTCTGAACAAAGAAAGCTTCTCCCATTTTCAAATAATATAAACATAATAAAAATGTAACCCCCAAATGATAAATATCAGCCTCTATTGGACTGCTGAATATAGTAATTCACTAGTAGAGGGGAGTTGTGGGGGAGGTATATTTATAGGGACACTCTTGGGTCCTGGCACAATAATATATCACCTACTGTCAGGGTGCCAGGAATCAGACTGAGACGAGAAGTGCAAAAATAGTCACACCTTTATTAATAGCAAAACATAATAAAAAGTCCACAAGTCAAATAAGACAGGTATCAAAACCAGAGCTGGTAGTCAGACGAGCCAAGTCAGGAGCCAAAGCGAGTAGTCAGAGGAGCAGGAATCAGGAACAAGGAGAACAGCAGAGTCAGGAACAAGCCAGGGATCAGGAACCAGGAGGGACGTCAGACAGCCAGGTAATACACAGGAGCTCTCACAAACAGGTCTGAGACAATGCAAGGGCAAAGCATACTGAACAGAGGCCCTTTAAATAATAAGTGATGACATCACAATTTTGAAACTGCATCCTGTCTCAGACGGATGATGTACACCAGTCTGGCCATAAAAGTAAGTGCAGGAAATGAGCAGCATCACACAGTATGCACCAGAGTCAGCAAGAGAGGTGAGTAAAATGGCTGCCAGCAGCACATGGCAAACAAAACAGGGAAAAAACCCTGACAGTACCCTCCCCTCCCCCATGGGAGGACAAAAGGCTTATTGGGGAAATGAGCATGGAAGGCACGGAGGAGGGTGGGAGAATGAACCTCAGAGGAGGGAACCCATGAACGCTCCTCTGGACCATAGCCCCTCCAGTGAACCAAATACTGTATGCGGCCCCTGGACATACGAGAGTTAATAATGCTGCTGACCTCATACTCCTCATGGTTGTCAACAAAGATAGAACAGAGACGAGGCAACACAATGGTAAACCGATTACAAACCAATGGTTTCAAGAGGGAGACATGAAAAACATTGGAGATGCGCATTGCAGGAGGAAGGTCAAGAGCGTAGGCCACAGGATTGACCCATTGGAGTATTTGAAAAGGACCAACATAACGGGGAGCCAGTTTATTAGAAGGCACACGAAGATTCAAGTTGCGGGAGGACAGCAACTTGGATCCCTGGATCCCCATTTGAGTACAAAAGTAACCCCAAAATCTGGAGACAAACTGGCTACCCCGGTCCGATACTATCTCCTTGGGTAACTCATGTAAACGGAAGACGTCCCGGGCAAAAATTGAAGCAAGCTCCTGAGTGGTAGGCAACTTCTTCAAGGGAATGCAATGTGACATTTTAGAAAAACGGTCAACCACCATAAGGATAACAGTATTGCCATTGGAAACAGGGAGCTCGACAATGAAGTCCATGGAAAGATGTGTCCAAGGACGCTCACCATTAGCAATATATTGAAGAAGACCCACAGGAAGACGTCGAGGAGTCTTATTCTGTGCACAAACTAAGCAGGAGACAACATACGCAGCAACATCAGAACGAAGACCTGGCCACCAGAATTGTCGAGTGACAAACCAAATCATTTGGTTCTTGCCTGGGTGACCTGTGGCTTTAGGATAGTGGTAAGTGTGCAAAAGTTTAGGTCGAAGATTCTCAGGAACAAAACACTTACCACTAGGTTTCTCAGGAGGTGCATTGGTTTGTGCAGCCAGCATCTCCTCCCCCAAGGGAGAAGTCAAATTAGTACGTATGGTAGCCAAAATATGGTCAGGAGTTATAACTGGAGTAGGTACAGACTCCTCCTTGGACAGAGGGGAAAACTGTCGAGAGAGGGCATCATCCCCAACATTCTTACTACCAGGCAGGTAGGAGAATACATAATTAAACCGAGACAAAAATAGCACCCATCTGGCCTGTCGGGGCGACAAACGTTTTGCTTCAGATAGATAAGTTAAATTCTTGTGATCAGTAAGAATAAGCACTGGCACGCTAGTACCCTCGAGAAGATGCCTCCATTCCTTGAGTGCCAAAATGATGGCCAGTAATTCCATGTTGCAAATTTCATAATTGCTCTCCGCTGGAGACAATTTCTTTAGAGAAGAAACCACACGGATGCAAGGAACCATCAGGCGTAGGATGTTGAGACAAGAGGGCACCTACTCAAGTCTCAGACGCATCAACCTCAAGAACGAAAGGCAGGACAGGGTTAGGATGAGCCAGAACTGGAGCGGCAGCAAAGGCAGTCTTAAGACTATCAAAGGCCTTAATGGCAGTAGGTGGTCAATGGAGTGGATCATTCTATTTAAAGGTCATGTCTGTGATAGGTTTGACCAAGGAAGAAAAGTTTTTAATAAACTTTCTATAGTAATTGGTGAACCCCAAAAAACGTTGAATAGACCGAAGACCAACTGAGCGAGGCCACTGCAGAACTGCAGATAACTTGTCAGGATCCATGGAGAAACCTGCAACGGAGATAACATAACCTAGGAAGGTTACTTGAGTCTGATGGAACTAATATTTCTCGAGTTTACAAAACAGGCCGTTTTCACGTAGTCTCTGAAGAACCCGTGTAACATCAGAACGATGAGCCTCAAGTGTGGGTGAGTGTATGAGGATGTCGTCCAAGTACACCACAACACACTGTTGCAACATATCTCGTAGGACATCATTAATAAATTCCTGGAAAACAGCAGGAGCATTACATAGGCCAAAGGGCATTACAAGATACTCATAATGCCCGCTTCTGTTGTTAAATGCTGTTTTCCATTCGTGGCCCTCCTTAATCCTAACGAGATTGTACGCTCCTCTCAAATCAAGTTTAAGACTGTAGCTCCCTTGAGGCGGTCAAAGAGTTCCGTAATGAGCGGAATAGGGTAAACATTCTTAATGGTAAGATGATTAAGACCCCTATAATCGACGCATGGTCTTAACTCACCACCCTTTTTCTTCACAAAGAAGAAGCCAGCCCCTGCAGGAGAGCAGGATTTGCAGATGATCCCCTGTGACAGAGCATCGGCAACATACTCTTCCATAGCACAATTCTCCATAACAGACAGAGGGTAAACACGGCCCCGAGGAAGAATGGCTCTGGGTTGCAGGTCTATGGCACAATCGTAAGACCAGTGAGGAGGCAACATACCGGCACGCACCTTGTCAAAATCGTCTAGAAACTCTCGGTACTCCTCTGGCAATTGAGATACCGAAGAAGTGCACAAGACTTTATCTGGTTTCCTAAGACAAGTGGAAATACATTGCGGAGACCACAACAAAATTTCGGACCTGTGCCAGTCGAGACTGGGATTGTGCTTTTGGGGCCAGGGATAACTCAGAACAACCGGAAAATGCTGAGAATTTATCACCTGGAACTAGAGGGTTTCAAAATGGAGAGCCCCAACAGCCATGGATAACGGAGCAGTTTTGTGAGTAACGAGTGCGGGCTGAAGGGACCTGCCATCAATGGCCTCAATAGCAAGCGAAACAGACCAAGGCAAAACAGGAATGGAGTGCTTTGATACAGAAATACTGTCAATGAAATAGCCCGCAGCACCGGAGTCAACAAGAGCCTGGGTGACTATGGAGGATTCCACCAAGGAAAGGACAACTGTGACCAAAGGTTTCTCTTTTAGTGGTTCCGGGGACGAGGATAAACCACCCAAGGTCTGCCCCCGACAGGACCTTAGGTGTGAGCGTTTCCAGGCCGTGTAGGACAAGACTTCAAAAGGCGGCCCTGTCACCCACAATAGAGGCAGAGCCCCTCCCTCCTCCTAAAGGCCCTCTCCTCCGCGGAGAGACGCGTGAACCCCAACTCAGCAGTACCTGGTGACTCGGGACCAGGAGGCATGGGAGGAGAGGGCGGCATGGGTGGGAATAAACATGCAGGAGACAACGGAACAGGAGGCTTCTGCAAGTGCTCCTTGAAAGAGGGCCTCTCACTTAGTCTGATGTCAATTAGGATAAAAAAATACACCAATGCCTCGAGATCTTCTGGTAAATCTCTGGCAGCAACTTTGTCTTTAATCGCATCAGAGAGCCCATGAAAGAAGGCGGCAACAAGAGCTTCATTGTTCCAACCTACCTCTGCGGAAGTGTACGGAACTCAATGGCATACTGAGCAACAGATCTTGTACCTTGCTGAATGGACATGAGTCGTTTAGCAGCAGAGGAGGAGCGAGCCGGAACATCAAATACCCTTCGAAAGGAGGCCCCAAATTCAGGGTAATTTGAAATCACAGGTTTATTAGTCTCCCACAAGGGATTATCCCAGGCAAGAGCTGTGTCAGAGAGTAACAAGATGAGAAATCCCACCTTAGCTCTGTCAGAGGGAAATGCCTGAGGTAACATCTCAAAGTAAATGCCCACCTGGTTCAAAAACCCTCTGCACTGATTAGGATCGCCTCCATAACGCTGAGATAGAGATGCAGAACCGGACATGCTCCTGGTAGGACTAGGTGCAGCCACGGAAACAGGAGCAGCTCTAACTTGCGGGACACATTGGTCCAAATGTGCAGTGCGAGTCAGCAGGGCTAGTGCAAATTGATCCAAGCGGTGATCCTGTTCATCCATTATTATTAGCACCATCAGGATTCATGGCCCTTGCGTAATGTCAGGGTGCCAGGAATAAGACTGAGACGAGAAGTGCAAAAATAATCACACCTTTATTAATAGCAAAAAATAATAAAAAGTCCACAAGTCAAATAAGCTAGGAATCAAAACCAGAGCTGGTAGTCAGATGTGCCAAGTCAGGAGCCAAAGCGACTAGTCAGACGAGCCAGAATCAGGAACAAGGAGAACAGCAGAGTCAGGAACAAGCCAGGGATCAGGAACCAGGAGGGACGTCAGACAGTCAGGTAATACACAGGAGCTCTCACAAACAGGTCTGAGACAACGCAAGGGCAAAGCATACTGAACAGAGGCCCTTTAAATAATAAGTGATGACATCACAATTCTGAGACTGCATCCTGTCTCACACGGATGATGTACACCAGTCTGGCCATAAAAGGAAGTGCAGGAAATGAGTAGCATCACACAGTATGCACCAGAGTCAGCAAGAGAGATGAGTAAAATGGCTGCCAGCAGCACATGGCAAACAAAACAGGGAAAAAACCCTGACACCTACAATGGAAAATATCAGAGTACAATAGTACCTATAAGCTCCCGTATACCTATTTACACATTATGCAGATAACAAATATAAAGAAGACAGATGACATCTGGTGTACTCACTTTTAAATAGCACATGCCCCGTATGGGTTGTTCACTCACATATACAGATAGCAGATATAATACTATTAATATTAGTCTAGCGATAAGGATTAACACATGTGGTGAAATATATGTTTAAGGACCAATGGCTATTGGGGGGAAAAAAACCTCTCAGGCAATTACTAAATTCTGCTGCAAGTAAACAGTGATAGAATGGGGCCAAAGTTCTCTCAAGAATCAGTACTAGCAAGGGCTAACCTGTCCATAAGGTTAAGAGGCTCCTTATTTAGACAAGCATGTGATAACTGCTTCTAAAGTCTAAGCTATCTGCATAAAAACCCCAATCAGTAAAATAAATTTGCTAGCACTTTCAGAAAGTATGTACGCTTTAGTGGAAAAAATATCACATTTTATCAAGGGCGGTTCTCAGAAAATATGCCCGTACAAAACTAACAGAGGCTGTAGAGCCAATAATGATATTACCTAAAAGAATATTGTCATACTCAAACACGGACTGTAAGAACATATTTCCGACTTTTGAGCCTTCCCAACATACCACATTTTACAAAGCAGGCAGTGACTCCTAGCATTAACTTATCTTGAAATAATATAATTGACTTAACTAAGGTCTGAAACAGCCTATGAAAATACATTTATTAGGAAATTATAGGCCTGTATGCAGTGTCTCTCACAGGGATTAGGACTTTAAAAGGAAAAGCATGTTATGTGTTGTAAGAAACACTTATACAGAGCTGGTCAAATAAAACACTCATATTACACAAGTAGATCGTTAAAACCTCCCTCTCTACTATCCAATAAAATGATAAAAAAAAAAGGTAAAAAGCAATACTATATCAAACTATGGGGCAAGAACCACTGGTATATCCCAAGATTAGCAAACATTATAGCTAAACAGTATAGGAGGCTGTACAATAGATACGCTATACACCAGCAAGGAAAGGTGCCCCTTAGAAAACATACCATTCTCCTATACTCTGCTATCAGACATAAGGTGAATATATCTTCTAAGAGAAATATATGAGTATTTTAAATCCAAACTATCTATTATATAGGGAGAAAAGAAATACTATGCAGCTGGTTCTGGACATATATAACTTCTGCAAATTTGGGGGAAATAGTATATCCACCAGCAGCAGTACAATTAGAGTCAGTGTTTACCCCACTCCACACACGTCAAGGTTGCTCTGTAGTATGGGTAGTGCCACAGATAGAGTCCAGTTATGAGAGGCCATCCACCAAGGATTATATTTAGTGCAGTTGGACCCCAAGTCCAACAAGATGGTGAGATCAAGCTGTCCCAGTGTATGTGGCAAAACTCTCTCCATAATTGCACCCTTCCTTAGAGAAATCAATGTTCCGACAGCGAGAGTTTCCTCAAGGCCGCGGAACAGAACAAGCTGAACCAACAGGGCCAGCCATCCTCTCAGTGATATCCATGAGCCTGTCTCCGGGCTTCGCAGGAGTTTTACCAGTAGTGATCATCGCATCTTTCTTCCCTCTGGTTCCTGAGCAAATCATCCCCCTCTCCCAGGGATCGGCCGCATCCCCCAGAGCAGAGGCAGATGGTGGGTACCAGTAACTCCCGGTGTCTGGAACAACTTCTAAAGAGCCGACTACTGTGGCTGGTAATGAATAGTCCCCAGTGCTTATCTGTATAAGATCCCATTGCGTGGCAGAGTCTCCAGCCTCTGCTTCGCGTAGCTCGGCATCCATCCTCTCTGTACACTGGGGGCTGATGATTAATAAGAGTTGATCCATTCTACCCATCAGCCTACGATCGTAGTCCTCAAAGAGGGTTAACATAGCCATGTGAAGATCCTCTATATTTATGACAGTTCAAGACGATACAGAAAAGGAGTAGAGCGTGTTGTTACTCACTCTAACCCCGGATTCCCAGGTGTTGGGGGGGATGCTAGATGCTTTACCGCGCTAGGCCAACAAAGCCTTCTGCGGTCGGGCCTGTAGAGTTCAGTAAAGATAGTTATATGTTTCGAGCTAGCAGGACTTTTTCATTCTCATAAAGGAACATATCTTGCTGGATGGTTTCCACAATTTAAGATACAAAGCGGAATATATATGCTTTTGTAGAGCTCCCAGATTAGCGGCCATCTTCGGCAATATCCCGGACACGCCCCGGAAATTATTATTTGAGAGGTATTTCTTTGTAAACTAAAACAAAAAACAAAAAAATCAGCAGGTTTTCCAGTCAAATTTAATATGAGAAAAGAACAATAGAGAGGAGTCTAGTTTGATATTCAAACTGTGGATTACGGTATCTTTGTCTTTAGTCAGAAAAGTGGTAAAAGCCCAGGTTTTGAAGGGTTGAGGATTTCCTCTATTAAAATGTTTACATATCAAGATGATGTAGCAGTTAGGTAATCACATTATATATATATACACTGTCATATACCATATCCCTTTAAAACACCTTCCTTTCCTATGGCATGGAGAGTCCACGACTTCATTCCAATTAGTAGAGGGATATTCACCTCCTGGCCAGCAGGAGGAGGCAAAGAGCACCCCAGCAGAGCTGTTAAATGTCACTTCCCTTTTCATAACCCCCAGTCATTTTTTGCCTCTATCACAAGAGGATGTGTGTCTGAAGAAATGTAATCCCTTAATGGGTACTTTTCCCTGCAAGCAAGGATTGGGGCTATGCTGTGTCCATGTCAATCTGTTTAGTAAGAGTAATGGTGGCTTTTAGCAGTTAGAAGGCGGCAAGGTGGTCCTTGCTTTATTTCTAACACCTATGCTACCCCTTTATAGAAAACCAGGGTTGGTTACTCTGTTTTTTCTTTTTCTACAGGTTCCTGACAGAAGTGGTGATCTGTCACACCTAAGAAGTGCTCTTGCCTTCTAGGTATTGAATTTCAGCACTTAAGGGTTAATCCCTCTGTGGAAGATAATGGGACCTTATGTCTCCATAGGTTGGAGTATATTTGGGGCAGCTTGCTAGGGCATTGCATCTACTAGGGATTTTTAGCTATACAGATATTTACCGGTTGGCATTTAATGGGTTATTCCCTTTTTCAGAGACATCAGACAAGGCTCTTTTGACTCTCAAGGGGTTAATATCTAGAGAGGATATGCAGAGTTAATATTTCTGGACTGGTTTTTAGCATAAGGGGTTCCGGAGTTACAAGGGCAAGACTGCACAACGGCTCTATACCACATTTTCACACCATTTTACATTTTGTGGCACAGTTGATTAAAATTATTTGTATTAGTGTTGCGGTCACATGACTGGACTTTGCGCTTCCACTCTATGGCTTTCCAACTGTCAGCCTAGTGCATAGAGGAGCGGATGTCTCCTGATTTCGCTGACTTCTGACAGCGGATTTGATAACTTTCTAATCCGGAGTTGAATAGGATCATAGCTGGTGTTATCAGAGTGCAATCTCTTCCTCTACTAGTGGGAACTTCTCTTCTGTCCAGAGCGGTAGGTCCTCAGCAGCGCTGAGGAATAGAGGTACCACCTGGGGGTGTCATATTTATTCTGATCTAATAATTTAATTTAAATTTACAGTTAATAAATTTAATTTTAATTTCTTAAGGGTACAGTACATCCTTTTTGAGATATTGTCATTATGGACTCTAAATCAAATTTAATGCTTAATTTGGATAAGTGTCTATATTGCTTGGAAGCACAAGCTATCCCTCCTGCACACCTTTGCTCCATATGTTTAAATAGGACTTTGTCTTCTAGAAACAAGGATACCCCCTCTGAACCATATGTCTCTCAGGATAATTTTGTCCAACAATGCCTCAACTTTCCCCTCAAACGTCCCAAGATTTAGCAGTTTCACATGCAGTGTCCTGCGATTCCTCTCAACAAACTCCTGGGGGTGTTTACTTACTAGGGGATTTTGCTGCGCAGATTACTGCTGCGGTTTCTGCAGCCTTGTCAGCTTTCCCTGTTACTGTTAAGTGTAAGAGGAAATCTAAAAATGTTTCTGTTAGTAAAGGTTCTGACTCTGCTAAGGCTGCGTTAGTCAGTCTCTCTCAATTGTCTAATGAAGATGATACCTCAGTAGCTTCTGAGGGCGAGATATCAGAGTCTGACACTTTAGCGGAAAATTCTACAGATTCAGAGGAGGTTAATTTTAGATTTAAGCTAGACCACCTCCGGTTACTTTTGAAGAAGGGCCTTGCTACTTTGGAAGACTCCAACTCATCTGTCGCTGAGAATCCAAAAAATTCTAGTAAACTTAACAGAGTATATGATGTACCTTCTTCTGTGGAGTTTTTTCCAGTTCCAGACTGTATGTCTGAAATTATAGCTCAAGAATGGGAAAAGCCTGGGATTCCTTTTTTCCCCGTCCCCTGTTTTAAAAAAGATGTTTCCCGTTGCTGATTCCATACGTGACTTATGGCACACAGTGCCCAAGGTAGAGGGAGCTATCTCTACTCTAGCCAAGAGAACTACTTTTCCTATTGAGGATAGTTGTTCTTTTAAGGATCCCATCGATAAGAAGCTAGAAGCTTACTTAAGAAAGATGTACATCCATCAGGGGTTACAGTGGCAACCAGTTGCAAGTATTGCTATGGTGGCGGGGGCAGCATCTTATTGGTGAGATGCCTTGTCTGACCTGATTTCAGAAGAGACCACAATAGAGGAGATCCAGGATATGATCAAGGCTCTTAAGTTGGCCAATTCTTTTATCTGTGATGCCAACATGCAAGTGCTTAGACTGGGAGCCAAGATTTCTAGTCTCGTTCTAGCTTGCAGAGCTCTTTGGTTAAAATCTTGGTCTGCAGATGTAACTTCCAAGTCCAGGCTTCCGTCTTACAAGGGTAAGACTTTTTTTGGCCCTGGTCTGGCTGAGATCATTTCCGAAATTACGGACAAGAAGAATAGATCTAAAGGTCATCAGAATTCTAATTTTCGTTCCTTTTGTAACTTCAAGGAACAAAGGTCTTCCTCTTCCAAGCCAGAGCAATCCAGGACTTCATGGAGGTCCAGTGAGCCTTAGAATAAGGGGAATCAAGCCAAGAAACCTCCTGCTGATTCTAAGTCAGCATGAAGGGGCCGTCCTCAATCCAGTCTTGGATCAAGTGGGGGGCAGGCTTTTCTTTTTTCAACAGGCTTGGATCCGCAATGTCCCTGATCCTTGGGCCATGGATATAGTATCCCAGGGTTACAGAATAGGATTCAAGTCATGCCCCCCCAGGGACAGATTTATCCTGTCAATGTTATCTGCAAACCAAGTAAAGAGAGAGGCCTTCTTAAATTGCGTAAAGGACCTATCTTCCCTGGGAGTGATTGTTCCAGTTCCTGTAGAGGAACAGTGTCAAGGATTCTATTCAAATCTTTTTGTGGTTCCCAAAAAGGAGGGAACTTCCGTCCCATCCTAGACCTAAAGTGTCTCAACAAATTCCTCAAGGTTCCGTCCTTCTAAATGGAAACAATTCGTTTCATTCTTCCCTTGGTACAAGAGGGTCAGTTCTTGACGACCATAGATCTGAAGGATGCATATTTTCATGTTCCCATCCACAGGGAACATCACCAGTTTCTGAGGTTTGCATTTGTGGACAAACATTTCCAGTTTGTTGCCCTTCCATTTGACCTTGCTATGGCTCCCAGAATCTACACAAAGGTTCTGGCGGCCCTTTTGGCGGTGGTCAGATCTCAAGGAATAGCTGTGGCGCCTTACCTGGACGACATCTTTGTTCAAGCGTCATCTTTTCATCTAGCAAGATTTCATGCAGAGATGATGTTGTCTATTCTACGTTCCCAAGGGTGGAAAGTGAATCTGGAAAAGAGTTCCCTAGTATCAGATACAAGGGTGTGTTTCTAGGGAACAATTATAGATTCTCTATCCATGAAAATTTTTCTTTGGAGTGTCAGAAAATCCAAATTTCTTGCTTCTTGCCTTTCTCTTCAGTCTTCTATCTGTCCATCAGTGGCTCAATGCATGGAGGTGATTGGTCTGGTGGTTGCTTCCATGAACATCAATCCTTTTGCTCAGTTCCATCTGACACCTCTGCAGCTATCTGCACACGGATGATGTACACCAGTCTGGCCATAAAAGGAAGTGCAGGAAATGAGTAGCATCACACAGTATGCACCAGAGTCAGCAAGAGAGATGAGTAAAATGGCTGCCAGCAGCACATGGCAAACAAAACAGGGAAAAAACCCTGACACCTACAATGGAAAATATCAGAGTACAATAGTACCTATAAGCTCCCGTATACCTATTTACACATTATGCAGATAACAAATATGAAGAAGACAGGTGACATCTGGTGTACTCACTTTTAAATAGCACATGCCCCGTATGGGTTGTTCACTCACATATACAGATAGCAGATATAATACTATTAATATTAGTCTAGCGATAAGGATTAACACATGTGGTGAAATATATGTTAAAGGACCAATGGCTATTGGGGGGAAAAAAACCTCTCAGGCAATTACTAAATTCTGCTGCAAGTAAACAGTGATAGAATGGGGCCAAAGTTCTCTCAAGAATCAGTACTAGCAAGGGCTAACCTGTCCATAAGGTTAAGAGGCTCCTTATTTAGACAAGCATGTGATAACTGCTTCTAAAGTCTAAGCTATCTGCATAAAAACCCCAATCAGTAAAATAAATTTGCTAGCACTTTCAGAAATTATGTATGCTTTAGTGGAAAAAATATCACATTTTATCAAGGGCGGTTCTCAGAAAATATGCCCGTACAAAACTAACAGAGGCTGTAGAGCCAATAATGATATTACCTAAAAGAATATTGTCATACTCAAACACGGACTGTAAGAACATATTTCCGACTTTTGAGCCTTCCCAACATACCACATTTTACAAAGCAGGCAGTGACTCCTAGCATTAACTTATCTTGAAATAATATAATTGACTTAACTAAGGTCTGAAACAGCCTATGAAAATACATTTATTAGGAAATTATAGGCCTGTATGCAGTGTCTCTCACAGGGATTAGGACTTTAAAAGGAAAAGCATGTTATGTGTTGTAAGAAACACTTATACAGAGCTGGTCAAATAAAACACTCATATTACACAAGTAGATCGTTAAAACCTCCCTCTCTACTATCCAATAAAATGATAAAAAAAAGGTAAAAAGCAATACTATATCAAACTATGGGGCAAGAACCACTGGTATATCCCAAGATTAGCAAACATTATAGCTAAACAGTATAGGAGGCTGTACAATAGATACGCTATACACCAGCAAGGAAAGGTGCCCCTTAGAAAACATACTATTCTCCTATACTCTGCTATCAGACATAAGGTGAATATATCTTCTAAGAGAAATATATGAGTAGTTTAAATCCAAACTATCTATTATATAGGGAGAAAAGAAATACTATGCAGCTGGTTCTGGACATATATAACTTCTGCAAATTTGGGGGAAATAGTATATCCACCAGCAGCAGTACAATTAGAGTCAGTGTTTACCCCACTCCACACACGTCAAGGTTGCTCTGTAGTATGGGTAGTGCCACAGATAGAGTCCAGTTATGAGAGGCCATCCACCAAGGATTATATTTAGTGCAGTTAGACCCCAAGTCCAACAAGATGGTGAGATCAAGCTGTCCCAGTGTATGTGGCAAAACTCTCTCCATAATTGCACCCTTCCTTAGAGAAATCAATGTTCCGACAGCGAGAGTTTCCTCAAGGCCGCGGAACAGAACAAGCTGAACCAACAGGGCCAGCCATCCTCTCAGTGATATCCATGAGCCTGTCTCCGGGCTTCGCAGGAGTTTTACCAGTAGTGATCATCGCATCTTTCTTCCCTCTGGTTCCTGAGCAAATCATCCTACTCTCCCAGGGATCGGCCGCATCCCCCAGAGCAGAGGCAGATGGTGGGTACCAGTAACTCCGGGTGTCTGGAACAATTTCTAAGGAGCCGACTACTGTGGCTGGTAATGAATAGTCCCCAGTGCTTATCTGTATAAGATCCCATTGCGTGGCAGAGTCTCCAGCCTCTGCTTCGCGTAGCTCGGCATCCATCCTCTCTGTACACTGGGGGCTGATGATTAATAAGAGTTGATCCATTCTACCCATCAGCCTACGATCGTAGTCCTCAAAGAGGGTTAACATAGCCATGTGAAGATCCTCTATATTTATGACAGTTCAAGACGATACAGAAAAGGAGTAGAGCGTGTTGTTACTCACTCTAACCCCGGCTTCCCAGGTGTTGGGGGGGATGCTAGATGCTTTACCGCGCTAGGCCAACAAAGCCTTCTGCGGTCGGGCCTGTAGAGTTCAGTAAAGATAGTTATATGTTTCGAACTAGCAGGACTTCTTCATTCTCATAAAGGAACATATCTTGCTGGATGGTTTCCACAATTTAAGATACAAAGCAGAATATATATGCTTTTGTAGAGCTCCCAGATTAGCGGCCATCTTCGGCAATATCCCGGACACGCCCCGGAAATTATTATTTGAGAGGTATTTCTTTGTAAACTAAAACAAAAACAAAAAAATCAGCAGGTTTTCCAGTCAAATTTAATATGAGAAAAGAACAATAGAGAGGAGTCTAGTTTGATATTCAAACTGTGGATTACGGTATCTTTGTCTTTAGTCAGAAAAGTGGTAAAAGCCCAGGTTTTGAAGGGTTGAGGATTTCCTCTATTAAAATGTTTACATATCAAGATGATGTAGCAGTTAGGTGATCACATTATATATATATAAACTGTCATATACCATATCCCTTTAAAACACTTTCCTTTCCTATGGCATGGAGAGTCCACGACTTCATTCCAATTAGTAGAGGGATATTCACCTCCTGGCCAGCAGGAGGAGGCAAAAAGCACCCCAGCAGAGCTGTTAAATGTCACTTCCCTTTTCATAACCCCTAGTCATTTTTTGCCTCTATCACAAGAGGATGTGTGTCTGAAGAAATGTAATCCCTTAATGGGTACTTTTCCCTGCAAGCAAGGATTGGGGCTATGCTGTGTCCATGTCAATCTGTTTAGTAAGAGTAATGGTGGCTTTTAGCAGTTAGAAGGCGGCAAGGTGGTCCTTGCTTTATTTCTAACACCTATGCTACCCCTTTATAGAAAACCAGGGTTGGTTACTCTGTTTTTTCTTTTTCTACAGGTTCCTGACAGAAGTGGTGATCTGTCACACCTAAGAAGTGCTCTTGCCTTCTAGGTATTGAATTTCAGCACTTAAGGGTTAATCCCTCTGTGGAAGATAATGGGACCTTATATCTCCATAGGTTGGAGTATATTTGGGGCAGCTTGCTAGGGCATTGCATCTACTAGGGATTTTTAGCTATACAGATATTTACCGGCTGGCATTTAATGGGTTATTCCCTTTTTCAGAGACATCAGACAAGGCTCTTTTGACTCTCAAGGGGTTAATATCTAGAGAGGATATGCAGAGTTAATATTTCTGGACTGGTTTTTAGCATAAGGGGTTCCGGAGTTACAAGGGCAAGACTGCACAACGGCTCTATACCACATTTTCACACCATTTTACATTTTGTGGCACAGTTGATTAAAATTATTTGTATTAGTGTTGCGGTCACATGACTGGACTTTGCGCTTCCACTCTATGGCTTTCCAACTGTCAGCCTAGTGCAGAGAGGAGCGGATGTCTCCTGATTTTGCTGACTTCTGACAGCGGATTTGATAACTTTCTAATCCGGAGTTGAATAGGATCACAGCTGGTGTTATCAGAGTGCAATCTCTTCCTCTACTAGTGGGAACTTCTCTTCTGTCCAGAGCGGTAGGTCCTCAGCAGCGCTGAGGAATAGAGGTACCACCTGGGGGTGTCATATTTATTCTGATCTAATAATTTAATTTAAATTTACAGTTAATAAATTTAATTTTAATTTCTTAAGGGTACAGTACATCCTTTTTGAGATATTGTCATTATGGACTCTAAATCAAATTTAATGCTTAATTTGGATAAGTGTCTATATTGCTTGGAAGCACAAGCTATCCCTCCTGCACACCTTTGCTCCATATGTTTAAATAGGACTTTGTCTTCTAGAAACAAGGATACCTCCTCTGAACCATATGTCTCTCAGGATAATTTTGTCCAACAATGCCTCAACTTTCCCCTCAAACGTCCCAAGATTTAGCAGTTTCACATGCAGTGTCCTGCGATTCCTCTCAACAAACTCCTGGGGGTGTTTACTTACTAGGGGATTTTGCTGCACAGATTACTGCTGCGGTTTCTGCAGCCTTGTCAGCTTTCCCTGTTACTGTTAAGTGTAAGAGGAAATCTAAAAATGTTTCTGTTAGTAAAGGTTCTGACTCTGCTAAGGCTGCGTTAGTCAGTCTCTCTCAATTGTCTAATGAAGATGATACCTCAGTAGCTTCTGAGGGCGAGATATCAGAGTCTGACACTTTAGCGGAAAATTCTACAGATTCAGAGGAGGTTAATTTTAGATTTAAGCTAGACCACCTCCGGTTACTTTTGAAGAAGGGCCTTGCTACTTTGGAAGACTCCAACTCATCTGTCGCTGAGAATCCAAAAAATTCTAGTAAACTTAACAGAGTATATGATGTACCTTCTTCTGTGGAGTTTTTTCCAGTTCCAGACTGTATGTCTGAAATTATAGCTCAAGAATGGGAAAAGCCTGGGATTCCTTTTTTCCCCGTCCCCTGTTTTAAAAAAGATGTTTCCCGTTGCTGATTCCATACGTGACTTATGGCACACAGTGCCCAAGGTAGAGGGAGCTATCTCTACTCTAGCCAAGAGAACTACTTTTCCTATTGAGGATAGTTGTTCTTTTAAGGATCCCATCGATAAGAAGCTAGAAGCTTACTTAAGAAAGATGTACATCCATCAGGGGTTACAGTGGCAACCAGTTGCAAGTATTGCTATGGTGGCGGGGGCAGCATCTTATTGGTGAGATGCCTTGTCTGACCTGATTTCAGAAGAGACCACAATAGAGGAGATCCAGGATATGATCAAGGCTCTTAAGTTGGCCAATTCTTTTATCTGTGATGCCAACATGCAAGTGCTTAGACTGGGAGCCAAGATTTCTAGTCTCGTTCTAGCTTGCAGAGCTCTTTGGTTAAAATCTTGGTCTGCAGATGTAACTTCCAAGTCCAGGCTTCCGTCTTACAAGGGTAAGACTTTTTTTGGCCCTGGTCTGGCTGAGATCATTTCCGAAATTACGGACAAGAAGAATAGATCTAAAGGTCATAAGAATTCTAATTTTCGTTCCTTTTGTAACTTCAAGGAACAAAGGTTTTCCTCTTCCAAGCCAGAGCAATCCAGGACTTCATGGAGGTCCAGTGAGCCTTAGAATAAGGGGAATCAAGCCAAGAAACCTCCTGCTGATTCTAAGTCAGCATGAAGGGGCCGTCCTCAATCCAGTCTTGGATCAAGTGGGGGACAGGCTTTTCTTTTTTCAACAGGCTTGGATCCGCAATGTCCCTGATCCTTGGGCCATGGATATAGTATCCCAGGGTTACAGAATAGGATTCAAGTCATGCACCCCCAGGGACGGATTTATCCTGTCAATGTTATCTGCAAACCAAGTAAAGAGAGAGGCCTTCTTAAATTGCGTAAAGGACCTATCTTCCCTGGGAGTGATTGTTCCAGTTCCTGTAGAGGAACAGTGTCAAGGATTCTATTCAAATCTTTTTGTGGTTCCCAAAAAGGAGGGAACTTCCGTCCCATCCTAGACCTAAAGTGTCTCAACAAATTCCTCAAGGTTCCATCCTTCTAAATGGAAACAATTCGTTTCATTCTTCCCTTGGTACAAGAGGGTCAGTTCTTGACGACCATAGATCTGAAGGATGCATATTTTCATGTTCCCATCCACAGGGAACATCACCAGTTTCTGAGGTTTGCATTTGTGGACAAACATTTCCAGTTTGTTGCCCTTCCATTTGACCTTGCTATGGCTCCCAGAATCTACACAAAGGTTCTGGCGGCCCTTTTGGCGGTGGTCAGATCTCAAGGAATAGCTGTGGCGCCTTACCTGGACGACATCTTTGTTCAAGCGTCATCTTTTCATCTAGCAAGATTTCATGCAGAGATGATGTTGTCTATTCTACGTTCCCAAGGGTGGAAAGTGAATCTGGAAAAGAGTTCCCTAGTATCAGATACAAGGGTGTGTTTCTAGGGAACAATTATAGATTCTCTATCCATGAAAATTTTTCTTTGGAGTGTCAGAAAATCCAAATTTCTTGCTTCTTGCCTTTCTCTTCAGTCTTCTATCTGTCCATCAGTGGCTCAATGCATGGAGGTGATTGGTCTGGTGGTTGCTTCCATGAACATCATTCCTTTTGCTCAGTTCCATCTGACACCTCTGCAGCTATGCATGCTCAGTTAATGGAACGGAGACCACTCAGATCTCTCGTAGAGGATAGATCTGGATCCCCTTACAAGAGACTCTCTCTCATGGTAGACTTCGCAGGACCATCTGTCTTGGGGTACATGCTTCCTGAGACCTCCTTGGGTAATTGTGACCACAGACGCTAGCCTGTTAGGCTGGGGAGCAGTTTGGGGCTCCTTAAAAGCTCAGGGCTTTTGGACTCGGGAGTAGTCTTCTCTTCCCATAAACATCTTAGAGTTAAGACCAAACTTCAATGCCTTGACAGCTTGGCCGCAACTAGCCTTTGTCCGGTTTATCAGATTCCAATGGGACAACATCACCTCGGCTTACATCAACAACCAGGAATGAAGCTGGTGACCCGCATTCTTCAGTGGGCAGAATCTCACGATTGTCTTCTATCTGCCATCCACATTCCAGAGGTGGACAACTGGGAAGCGGATTTTCTGAGCAGGCAGACCTTTCATCCAGGGGAGTGGGCTCTCCATCCATAGGTATTTTCAAAGATAACCCTCAGGTGTTGGGATCTGGAGTTGGATCTGATAACGTTGTGTCAAAACGCCAAGCTTCCAAAGTACGGTTCAAGATCAAGAGATCCTCAAGCTGTTCTGATAGACGCTCTGGTGGTTCCTTGGAACTTCAGCCTAGCGTACCTGTTTCCTCGATTTGCTCTCCTTCCACAAGTCATTGCTCGTATCAAACAAGAGAGGGCATCTGTGATTCTAATAGCTCCTGCCTGGCCTCGCAGGAACTGGTTCGTGGATCTGGTGAAGATGTCATCTCTTCCACTTTGGAGGTTGCCTCTGAGGAAGGTACTTCTACTTCCCTTCCTCCACCCAAATCTGGATTCTCGGAAGCTGACTGCTTGGAGATTGAACGCCTAGTTTTAGCTAGGCATGTCTTCTCTGAGAAGGTCCACTAGGGCTGTCTCTTCTTCCTGGACTTTCAAAAATGAAGCATCTGTGGAGCAATTTTGGAAGGCGGCTATATGGTCCTCTTTGCATACCTTTTCCAAATTCTACAAATGTTATACTTTTGCCTCGGCTGAGGCTTCCTTTGGGAGAAAGGTTCTTCAAGCGGTGGTGCCTTCTGTTTAGGTCCGCCTGTCTTGTTCTCCCTCCCTTTCATTCTGTGTCCTCTAGCTTGGGTATTGGTTCCCACTAGTAATTGGAATAAAGTCGTGAACTCTCCATGCCATAGGAAGGAAAACAAAATTTATGCTTACCTGACCATGACCCGCCCTTAATTATATTTAAGACGGCAGTTTTTTTGTACAAACCTCAGTCACCTCTATACCCTTGTGTTATCTTCTTTTTCCATTTCCTTCGGCCAAATGACTGGGGGTTATGGGTAAGGGAAGTGACACTTAACTGCTCTGCTGTGGTGCTCTTTGCCTTCTCCTGCTGGCCAGTTGAGTTGAATATCCCACTAGTAATTGGAATAAAGTTGTGGACTCTCCATGCCCGGAAAGAAATACATTTATCAGGTAAGCATACATTTTGTTTTTTACATTTATTTCAATAATAAACATATCTTTTAAATTTAGGGCTAGATTACAACTGGCACACTAACTGTTGCGCAAGCAATATTGGATTTTTGCATGTGATGGAAAGAGTACTTGTAAACGCAATTGCGAAAGCACAATCACATTTTATGCTTGTCGGTTTAGCATGACTGAAAACCTCACATAATGGGTAATGCATTAAAAAAAGTTGCACTAAACACAACATAAATCATATAAACACTATTTGATAAAAAATAGTCATTTTTTTTTATAAGGGCTCAAAGGTATATGGTATCTGACAAGGTGTTTAACTACAATACAAAGGGCTATATTGTATATATGCTTACATATATACATGTCTAAATATGTGTATATATGCACATATATATATATATGTGTTTTACTGTATATTTACTGTACATATTTAACATTCCAATGTTCTTCACATACAGGAAAATGTTCTTTTTATTGTAAATATATATTTCTATATATATCTGTTTATTCCTATAGATATATAGGTATATACTGTATATATATATATATATATATATATGTTACATTAATATGATCATATGTATGTTGAAATATATAATATTTTTTTTTTAAATATATGAAAAGAACATAGGAATGTAAAATAAGCGTAACACGATTTATGCAGAATGAGTAATCTTACAACACGTTCTTGAAATATTAAATATAAAATATTTAAAAAATATTAATAGTAATTATTAAAAATGATTATACATACTTCAGTATAATAATATATTTAATATATTTATATAATAATTGATATTCCTGTAAATCCTTGTTTGTCACATTTATATTTAGACAAAAGGGGACAGATCACAGAGGTTTTTGATTACGTTTATTTTTCTTGTTGCTAAACTGTTTTATGAAGAAATGAAATGGTGATATATCCCTAAATGGTTTGATATATTGAATCATTTTACCAAATATGGATCAAGGTTATTATATAAAAAGCAGATTGAACTGATTCAAGCATTTAACTGGCTCTAAAAATATCTGTTGTTCTTGATGAAAATATTCTATATTTTTGTGGGAATAGATATGGATTAGTATTGTTTTATTTATTTAACACAGTGTATGTTGTGGAAAGCTTTTGATTCATTAAATTAATTGTTTTTATTGAGTCATAAAATGCACTAGAAATAGAACAGCCCTAAAATATCTGTAAAAATAAAAATGACTGAATTAACTAAACAACATTAAAATAAAGAATACATAAAAGTTCAGGATGAATCACTAAAGCATCATATTGTTGAACAGAAAAAAAAATGTGTTTGGGGCATTTCTGAAAGAGTTAAAGAGACAGCAAACACCTTGTAATGAAAATATTCAACGGGTATGAAACCCCAAAATTTCCCTTTTGCAGACAGAGCATACATTGTCAACCCTTTTGCTCCTAAGCCATTTTAACACCCCAGTGCTAATCAAGCTTTGAGCTGTTTTTGCTACCTAGATTTAATTTTTTTTTCTTTCATGCAATTTTAAGCAACTTTCTGATTTACTCCTATTTATAAATTTTCCTTTGTTCTCTTGGTATCTTTATTTAAAAAGCAGGAAGGAATGTAAGCTTAGGAGCCGGTCCATTTTTGGTTCAGCACCTGGGTAGTGCTTGCTGATTGATGGCTAAATGTAGGAGTAAATTAGAACGTTGCTTAAAATTGCATGCTCTGTCTAAATCATGAAACAAAACATTTGGGTTTTATGTCCCTTTAAAGTAATTGTAAGTCAAATTTCAGTGAGTGAGCCACACAAATTATATAGGGCTAGATTACAAGCGGCCGTTTTCGGGAGCGCAATAATTAACCAGCCATTACAAGTGGCTGGTTATTGCTACCGCAAGCTAACTGTAGCAATTAGTGCTCCGAAAATTAATTGGAGATTAGATCTCTGGTTAATTTTCTAGAAGTGCCCCACATGCCCTCAAAATAGAGGGCATTATAGTTTTGTATAAAAAAAAATCTAGCATTTAAAAAAAAAAACGTACTAGGTAGTTTTGAGGCTTTAAAAATGATGGGAGTGTTGTGTTAGAAAAAGTGAAAGAGCTGAATGCCCTTTTAAGGGCAATGCCAATACAAATGCTCCTTTAGGGGCAATGGGTAGCTTAGGTTTTTTTTTAGACTTAGTTTTTTTTTTATTTTGGGTGGTTGGTTGGGTGGGGGTTTTACTGTTAGGGGGGACTTTGTCATTTTTTAATGTAAAAGAGCTGTTTAACTTAGGGCAATGCCCTACAAAAGGCCATTTTAAAGGCTATTGGTAGTTTATTGTTAGGTTAAAGGGTGTTTTTATTTTGGGGAGCTTTTTTGTTTTTATAGGGCTATTATATTAGGTGTAATTTTTATTATTTTGGATAATTTTGTTTATTATTTTTTGTAATCTTAGTGTTTTTTTATTTTTCGTAATTTTAGTGTGTTTTTTTGTATAGTTAGATTTTTTTAATTTTTTCGTAGTGTTAGGATTTTTAAATTTGTAATTTTTTTTAAAAAAATCGTAGTGTTAGGTTATTTTAATCTTGTAATTTAGTTTTTTTTTTATTTGTGGTTTATTTTATTTTATTAAAATAGTTATGTTAGCTTTATTTATAGTTTAATCTTATTTTTTTTTATTTTTACAGGTAAGTTTTTATTTCTTTTAAGATAGTTATATTGTAAATTTAATTTAAAGTTAGGGGGTGTTAGGTTTAGGGGTTAATAGGTTTAGTATTAGCGATGTGGGGGCTGGCGTTTAGGGGTTAATATGTTTTATTATAGTAGTAGCGATGTAGGGGGCCGGCGGTTTAGGGGTTAATAGCTTTATATAGTGTTGGCGATGTGGATGGGCGGTTGTTTAGGGGTTAATAGGTGTAATATATCAAAATCCATAACTATTGGTCTCAGATCACGGAATGAATCACGGCAGTATAGACCATAACACTAGCATTTCAGCCAGAACGCACAACCTGTAATATATATAGTATGAAAATCCCGCACTCAAAAGTCATTTTTTTAGTGATTTGCGATGTGGGGGGCCAGCGGTTTAGGGGTTTATAGGTTTAGTTTAGTATTAGCGATGTGGGGGCCGGCGGTTTAGGGGTTAATAGGTTTTATTATAGTAGTAGCGATGTGGGGGGCAAGCGGTTTTGGGGTTAATAGCTTTACATAGTGTTGGAGATGTGGGTGGGTGGCGGTTTAAGGGTTAATAGGTGTAATATAGCAAAATCCATAACTACTGGTCTCAGATCGCGGCAGTATAGACCATAACAATAGCATTTTAGCCAGAATGCACAACCTGTAATACGGCCTATGAAAATCCCGCTCTCAAAAGTCATTTTTTGAGTGCGGAATGGAGAGTTGCGTTACAAGCTAAAACGCTTGCGGTATAGCTATACTGCCGCGACTTGTAATACGGGAGACCTGCCATTCCACACTCAATGGCCAATTTTTCAGCTGTATAGCCTTACCGCACCAAACCACAAAACTTGTAATCTGGTCTATGTTTGACAGTTCATCGGTAGAAATATCTAAAAAATATAAACAGAGCGCAGCTCCAATTCAAAGTAGTATTTACAGTATTTGCGCAGCATCTAATAAAACATAACAATAAAATATTGTCCACTCGTCCTTCCTTCTTCCCAGTCTCAGCTTAACAAGCAGAGCCTCAACCGCTTTTAGCATTCTGAATTCCAGGCTCATAGGTTCCCACAAACTGAGTTTGAATTGACTGCACTCAGGGCGTACTGTAGCGTATGTGACTGTTTCCAAGGAAAGTGATGAGGGACAAAACACCTCAACGTGTTTTGCCCGCTTTTCATGCAGGCTTCCTTAAGAGAAATACTTCAACATTGCCTCCATGCTGATATTTATAGAGCCCCTAATAATGCAATATTTCAGGTGGGGTAAAGGTACTCCTTCCCATTATCGGGGATTGTGGATCAGTTCAAACCGCTTCATGTTAAACTCTATGTTGAAATGCTAAAAACACACACTATACGAAAAAATATATATATATTTTGTATGTTCAGATATAATAAAACTTGAGCATCTACATAAAATTAATTTTCTTGAAAATATTGATTTTTTCTTTTTCGCAATTTTCTATATTTCACATCTTACACATTATCCTATAAGACGTATTAAAAAAATAAATTATTATACAAAGATTACTAGAATCCAACTCCAGTTGCCGTATCTCCAATCAACATACACTTTTACTGAAAGGCAGGACAAATTCCTATTACCATATAGGGTCTAATGAAGACTCATGTTGAAAACGAATACAACTGTTGTTAAAATAATTTTGAGATTGCTTCCATAGTGGTATAGACTTAGGCCTAGATTTAGAGTTGGGCGGTAGCCGTTAAAACCAGCGTTAGAGGCTCCTAACGCTGGTTTTTACCGCCCTCTGGTATTTGAAGTCAGTCATTAAAGGGTCTAACGCTCACTTTCCAGCCGCGACTTTTCCATACCGCAGATCCCCTTACGTCACTTGCGTATCCTATCTTTTCAATGGGATCTTTCTAACGCCGGTATTTAGAGTCGTGTCTGGAGTGAGCGTTAGAAATCTAACGACAAAACTCCAGCCGCAGAAAAAAGTCAGTAGTTAAGAGCTTTCTGGGCTAACGCCGGTTTATAAAGCTCTTAACTACTGTGCTCTAAAGTACACTAACACCCATAAACTACCTATGTACCCCTAAACCGAGGTCCCCCCACATCGCCGCCACTCTATTAAAAATTTTTAACCCCTAATCTGCCGACCGCCACCTACGTTATCCTTATGTACCCCTAATCTGCTGCCCCTAACACCGCCGACCCCTATATTATATTTATTAACCCCTAATCTGCCACCCCCGCTATCGCTGACCCCTGCATATTATTATTAACCCCTAATCTGCCGCTCCGTACACCGCCGCTACTTACATTATCCCTATGTACCCCTAATCTGATGCCCCTAACACCGCCGACCCCTATATTATATTTATTAACCCCTAATCTGCCCCCCACAACGTCGCCTCCACCTGCCTACACTTATTAGCCCCTAATCTGCCGAGCGGACCGCACCGCTACTATAATAAAGTTATTAACCCCTAATCCGCCTCACTCCCGCCTCAATAACCCTATAAGAAATAGTATTAACCCCTAATCTGCCCTCCCTAACATCGTCGACACCTAACTTCAAACATTAACCCCTAATCTGCCGACCGGAGCTCACCGCTATTCTAATACATTTTTTAACCCCTAAAGTCTAACCCTAACACTAACACCCCCCTAAGTTAAATATAATTTAAATCTAACGAAATAAATTAACTCTTATTATATAAATGATTCCTATTTAAAGCTAAATACTTACCTGTAAAATAAACCCTAATATAGCTACAATATAACGAATAATTATATTGTAGCTATTTTAGGATTAATATTTATTTTACAGGTAACTTTGTATTTATTTTAACCAGGTACAATAGCTATTAAATAGTTAAGAACTATTTAATAGCTAAAATAGTTAAAATAATTACAAAATAACCTGTAAAATAAATCCTAACCTAAGTTACAATTAAACCTAACACTACACTATCAATAAATTAATTAAATAAAATACCTACAATTATCTACAATTAAACCTAACACTACACTATCAATAAATTAATTAAATACAATATCTACAAATAAATACAGTGAAATAAACTAACTAAAGTACAAAAAATAAAAAAGATCTTCTATCAAGATGCGGCTTGATAGAAGACTTCATCCCGATGATGGACTTCCGACTTCAGCCCGATGATGGATTTCTTCAGCCGCCGCTTGGATCCAGACTTCAGCCCGAGGATGGACGTCACTCTTCAGCCCCCCGCTTGGGCTTGGATCAAGACTCTGGACCGATCGGTGAACCTGGCATGGTGAAGACAAGGTAGGAAGATCTTCAGGGGCTTAGTGTTAGGTTTATTTAAGGGGGGTTTGGGTTAGATTAGGGGTATGTGGGTGGTGGGTTGTAATGTTGGGGGGGGGTATTGTATGTTTTTTTTTACAGGCAAAAGAGCTGAATTCTTTGGGGCATGCCCCGCAAAGGGCCCTGTTCAGGGCTGGTAAGGTAATAGAGCTTTGAACCTTTGTAATTTAGAATAGGGTAGGGCATTTTTTTTATTTTGGGGGGCTTTGTTATTTTATTAGGGGGCTTAGAGTAGGTGTAATTAGTTTAAAATTGTTGTAATTTTTTTCTAATGTTTGTAAATATTTTTTTATTTTTTGTAACTTAGTTCTTTTTTATTTTTTGTACTTTAGTTAGTTTATTTAATTGTATATATTTGTAGGAATTGTATTTAATTAATTTATTGATAGTGTAGTGTTAGGTTTAATTGTAGATAATTGTAGATATTTTATTTAATTAATTTATTGATAGCGTAGTGTTAGGTTTAATTGTAACTTAGGTTAGGATTTATTTTACAGGTAATTTTGTTATTATTTTAACTAGGTAACTATTAAATAGTTCTTAACTATTTAATAGCTATTGTACCTGGTTAAAATAATTACAAAGTTGCCTGTAAAATAAATATTAATCCTAAAATAGCTACAATATAATTATAATTTATATTGTAGCTATATTAGGGTTTATTTTACAGGTAATTACTTAGCTTTAAATAGGAATAAGTTATTTAATAAGAGTTAATTTATTTCGTTAGAATAAAATTATATTTAACTTAGGGGGGTGTTAGGGTTAGGGTTAGAATTAGCTTTAGGGGTTAAAAAATTTATTAGAGTAGCGGTGAGCTCCGATCGGCAGATTAGGGGTTAATACTTGAAGTTAGGTGTCGGCAATGTTAGGGAGGGCAGATTAGGGGTTAATACTATTTATTATAGGGTTATTGAGGCGGGAGTGAGGTGGATTAGGGGTTAATACATTTATTATAGTAGCGCTCAGGTCCGGTCGGCAGATTAGGGGTTAATAAGTGTAGTTAGGTGGAGGCGACGTTGGGGGTGGCAGATTAGGGGTTAATAAATATAATATAGGGGTCGGCGGTGTTAGGGGCAGCAGATTAGGGGTACATAGGGATAATGTAAGTAGCGGCGGTTTACGGAGCGGCAGATTAGGGGTTAAAAAAATATGCAGGGGTCAGTGATAGCGGGGGCGGCAGATTAGGGGTTAATAAGTGTAAGGTTAGGGGTGTTTAGACTCGGGGTTCATGTTAGGGTGTTAGGTGCAGACGTAGGAAGTGTTTCCCCATAGGAAACAATGGGGCTGCGTTAGGAGCTGAACGCGGCTTTTTTGCAGGTGTTAGGTTTTTTTTCAGCTCAAACAGCCCCATTGTTTCCTATGGGGGAATCGTGCACGAGCACGTTTTTGAGGCTGGCCGCGTCCGTAAGCACCGCTGGTATCTAGAGTTGCAGTGGCGTTAAATTATGCTCTACGCTCCCTTTTTGGAGCCTAACGCACTGAAAACCCTGCCATTCTGTTAACTCTAAATACCAGCGGTATTTAAAAGGTGCGGGGGGAAAAAAGCACGCGTAGCTAACGCACCCCCTTGGCCGCAAAACTCCAAATCTAGGCGTAAGTTATTAAATTCTAGAATAAGTTTCTTACATGAATGCTGCTAAAACTACATCCACATTTAAACCATTAGGATCCAAAGTATTTAATCTCTGGATCCAATATGTTTCTTGCTGCCGCAGAGCTAGTAACCTATTGTTCCTACTTGGGGGGATACAGTCTATTATCTGGATCTTTAGAGATTTTAATTCATCCCTGTGAAGCAATCTAAAATGATTATTGGACACTATCACCTAGATTTAGAGTTCTGCGTTAGCTGTCAAAAGCAGCATTAACGCTGCTTTTTACCGCCCGCTGGTATTGAGAGTCAGGCAGGAAAGGGTCTACCGCTCACTTCCCTACCGCGATTCCAGTCTACCGCAGATCTTACGCCAATTGCGTATCCTATCTTTTCAATGGGATCTGCCTAAAGCCGGTATTTGGAGTCTTGGGAGAAGTGAGCGGTAGACCCTCTACCGACAAGACTCCTAACGACAAAAAAAGTCAGTAGTTAAGAGCTTTATGGGCTAACGCCGGAATATAAAGCTCTTAACTACTGTGCTCTAAAGTACACTAACACCCATAAACTACCTATGTACCCCTAAACCGAGGCCCCCCCACATCGCCGCCACTCTAATAAAATTTTTTAACCCCTATTCTGCCGACCGGACACCGCCGCCACCTACATTATACCTATAAACCCCTAATCTGCTGCCCCTAACATCGCCGACCCCTATATTATATTTATTAACCCCTAATCTGCCCCCCTCGACGTCGCCGCTACCTAACTACACTTATTAACCCCTAATCTGCTGACCGGACCTCGCTGCCTCTATAATAAATGTATTAACCCCTAAACCGTCGCACTCCCGCCTCGCAAACACTATAATAAATAGTATTAACCCCTAATCTGCCCTCCCTAACATCGCCGCCACCTACCTACAATTATTAACCCCTAATCTCCCGCCCACACCGTCGCCGCTACTATAATAAAGTTATTAACCCCTAAACCTAACTCTAACCCTAACACCCCCCTAACATAAATATAATTTAAAAAATATAATTTAAATTAAACGAAATAATATTCCTAAAATTAACTAAATTATTCCTATTTAAAACTAAATATTTACCTATCAAATAAATCCTAATATAGCTACAATATAAATAATAATTACATTGTATTTTACAGGCAACTTTGTATTTATTTTAACTAGGTACAATAGCTATTAAATAGTTATCTATATCATTAGTTTTGATAGGTCTTAACTTACTAGGTGCTAATATGTTCTTAAGGTTTTTTGCTCTCCTAAATGTAATTAAGGGGTTCTCTGTCAAACTACCTGTAAGGTGGGGGTCAGATTTAAGAATACCCCAATGTTTTTTTTAAAACACTTCTGATAAGGTTATTCCCTTTGTTGTATGTAGTAATTAATCACATTTTGTTCATCTCTTTATTATTTTCATCTCTCGTTGGCATATTTATCTTTTTCCCATATAGGGCCTTTCTATCTTTTCTAAAAGCTTTATCCCTAGCACTATTAATTTAAGTGTCATTGTAGCCTTTTCCTTAAATTTCTGGCCTATGATATCTGTTTCTTTATTAAAATCACTATTCCATGTACAATTCCTCTGCAACCTTAAGAATTGGCCATACGGTGTATTAACCTTCCATTTCCTACAGTGAGCACTTTTTTTCCTCAATAAAACTATTTGTGTCAGTGGTCTTCCTAAAATTCCTTACTCCTAAATTCCTCTTGAGGTATTATTTCTCTCGTCACTTTCCATAGGAACAGTCACGGACGCTACAGCACGCCCTGAGTGCGGTCAATTCAAACACAGTTTGTGGGAACTCGTGAGCCTGGAATTCAGAACACTGAAAGCTGGTGAGGCTGTGCTTGTTAAGCTAAGACTGGAAAGGAGGAAGGACGAGTGGATTATATTTTATTCATGTGTTTATTTGACTTATGTTGATGTAAGTGTAATTTATAGCACGAGGATGCTACGCAAATAAATACTACTTTGAATCGGAGCTGCGCTTTTTCTCTGTTTATATTTTTTAGATATTTTCCCCAAAATACAGTGTAGTGTGCCTTAATAAATAAAAAAGAAGAAGCTTCTTTATTTTATTTAAAAATAACTGCACAAAGCAGTTATAAGGGGTTAAAGTGAGAGGGTGTGGGGTGTTAGAAAAAAATTGCACTGAAAAGTGCCTTTACATAGCGGTCTATGGGGACAGTGTTATTACTGCAAATATATATGCTTATATACATATATATTTATGTGTTAATATGTGTATTTATTTAGTTTACACCTAAGCATACACCCATATCTCATACACCCCCCTTTTTTACCACTATCACACAAAACACAATAAAAAAAATGTTTTATTTACACAATTAAAACATTTTAGTTATATAGTGTTGTGTCTGTTTGTATATATTTATGTATTTATTTATAAAATGTTTTACCAGGAAGGATACATTGAGATTTCTCTAGTTTTCAAGTATGTCCTGGGTCCACAAAATATTGCATTGATACAATAGGGTACAATAAAATACAAAAACATATAACATAGAACAGGTAGGAAATATATAATCAACCATGACAGGTGCATTCTGTTTTGAGATATGTAGAGAGGAATCTAAAAGGATATTTGGCTTGGGGAAGGTTTGAAAGTGTGTGGGAGGTCATTCCATAATTGTGGTGCTCTGTAGGAAAAGGAGGATCGAGCTGCTTTCTTTTTGTATTGAGGCAAGCTAAATAATGTGCTAGTACTGGATTGGAGGTTATAGGAGGTGGGAATAGCCGGGGAGAGCATTCTGCTCAGGTAGGGTGGGAGCTTCCCAGAAAGGCTCTTAAACACAAGGCAGGAAAGATGGAGGGTGCGTCTGGATTCCAGCATTAGCCAGTTTAGTTCTTTTAGCATGTCACAATGGTGGGTCCTGTAGTTACATTGTAGCACAAAGCGGCAGAACAAGTTATACAATGTATTACGTTTATTAAGGTGAGTTTGCGGTGCAGGTGCGTATACTACGTCCCCATAATCCATGATAGGCATCAGCATTTGCTGTACAATCTTTTCCTTTACTGTAGGGCTGAGGCAAGATTTGTTTCTGTACAGGGCACCTAATTTTGGATAAAGTTTAGTTTCAAGTTTTTATATGTGGAGGCCAAAAGATAGATTGGGGTCTAACAACATACCCAAGTATTTGAAAGAGTAGACTGCGGTCAGTGTGCAATTGGATTTTGTTTTGATGCGTAGATGGGAATTTTGTAATTTGTGTAATTTAGGTCCCGTTCCAAAGATCATTGTGACAGTTTTGTAAGTGTTTAGGAAGAGTTTGTTTTTTGAGATCCACTTTTCTACCTCTGTGAACTGGTCTTGGAGCACTGCTTCAAGCTGGGGCAGATCAGAATTGTTTGCATAGATTACCGTGTCATCTGCGTACATGTGTACAGTTGAGGATTTGCAGACTTTAGGCAGATCATTTATAAATAATGTGAATATTAGGGGGCCGAGAATGGAACCTTGGGGAACACCACATGTGACTGGGAGAGGGAGGGAGTCAATGTCAGAAATGGAGACATATTGTGATCGATCCGATACAACGATCAGCAATACCAGAGTTTTTTAGTTTGAGCAGTAGTATGTCGTGGTCTACTGTGTCAAAGGCCTTTGCAAAATCAAGGAAAATAGCTCCAGTTAGGTCTCCTTGTTCCATGCCAGTTTGGATATCTTTGCAAACTTTTAGGAGGGCAGTTGTAGTAGAGTTATTCGGGCGACAACCTGATTGATCAGGGGTCAGATAGTTAGATTGTTGGTAATACTCGCATAATTGCGTATGGACGCATTTTTCTAAGATTTTTGACAATACTGTGAGCAATGATATAGGGCGATAGTTATAAACCAAGGTTAACTCCCCACTTTTATGAATAGACACTACTCTTGCAGTTTTCCAAAGTTTGGGTATGTATCCAGACATCAAGGATTCATTAATTAGGATTGTGACAGGTTTAGCAATTGCGGGCGCACTGAGCTTCAACAGCATTGCTGAGATTTGATCAGGTCCAGACTGGTTTTTCATTTTTAGATTATTAAGGTGTTTCTTAATGACATTGATGGGTAAAATTGAACTTCGCTATATTGGGCCTTTGCTATATACTTGCCATACTACATCTTTCTGCAAATCTAGGCAGATTTGTTAATTACCATGAACCTACATGTCATCAATAAGATTGTTAACATTAAAGTCAGCCATTATTTGAAACATTGCATCCTTGATCTATTGTGAAATGTTATAATCCTATAATATAAAAGGCCACGTGTGTTTGTCCAAAGCTGTCATGCGCAGTAGAGACAGCACAAGGACAAACATACCTGGCCTTAGAGTCTACTTGTCTGATCTGCTGTGTCTGTGCCGTGACAACGGTGGGCATGAGTGGGCGTGACTGGGTGCGAGCGGACGTGACCGGGCATGATGGGGGCGTGGTCGGGCGTGGCGAGGGGTGGGGCCAGGCATGGTCACGCATGTGATAGAGAGAGAGATCAAAAGAGAGGGGGGAGAGAGCAAAAGAGAGGGGAAACAGCAAAAGAGAGAGTGAGAGAAAGCAAAAGAAAGGGGGAGAAAGAGCAAAAGAGATGGGGAGAGAAAGAGCAAAAGAGAGGGGGGGAAGAAAAAGAGAGGGGGGAGAGCAAAAGAGAGGGGGGTGAAAGAGAGAAAAAGAAAGGGGGAGAGAGAGCAAAAGAGAGGGGGAGAGAGCACAAAAGAAAGGGGGAAGAGAGAGCAAAAGAGAGGGGGAGAAAGAGAGGAGGGGAGAGAGGGAGAGCAAAAGAGAGGGGGAGAGAGAGCAAAAGAGAGGGGGAGAAAGAAAAAGAGAGGGGGGAGAGAGCGCAAAAGAAAGGGGGAAGAGAGCAAAAGAGAGGGGGAGAGAGAGAGGGAGAGAAAAAGAGAGGGGGAGAGGGGGGATAGAGAGGGGGGGGAGCAAAAGAGAGGGGGGGGAGAGAGCAAAAGAGAGGGGGGAGAGAGAGGGAGGAGAGAGCAAAAGAGAGGAGGGAGAGGGGGGGGAGAGAGAGAGCAAAAGAGAGGGGGGAGACAGAGAACAAAAGAGAGGGGGGAGAGAAAGAGCAAAAGAGAGGGGGAGAGAGAGAGCAAAAGAGAGGGGGAGAGAGAGAGCAAAAAGAAAGGGGGAAAGAAAGAGAGCAAAAGAGAGGGGGAGAGAGAGAGAGAGCGCAAAAGAGAGGGGGAGAAAAAGAGCAAAAGAGAGGGGGAGAGAGAGATCACAAGAGAGGGGGATAGAGAGAGAGCAAAAGAGAAGGGGAGAGAGAGAGAGAGCAAAAGAGAGGGGAAACAGCAAAAGAGAGGGGGAGAGAGAGCAAAAGAGAGGGGGAGAAAGAGAGAGCAAAAGGGAGGGGGAGAAAGAGAGCAAAAGAGAGGGGGGGGAGAGAGAGGGGGAGAGAGAGCAAAAGAGAGGGGGAGAGAGAGCAAAAGAGAGGGGGGGAGAAAGAGAGCAAAAGAGAGGGGGAGAAAGAGAGGAGGGGAGAGAGAGAGAGCAAAAAAGAGGGAGAGAAAGAAAAAGAGAGAGGCAGAGAGAGCAAAAAAGAGGGGGAGAGAGCGCAAAAGAAAGGGGGAAGAGAGCAAAAGAGAGGGAGAGAGAGCAAAATAGAGGGGGAGAGAGAGAGGGGGAGAGCAAAAGAGAGGGGGGAGAGAGCAAAAGAGAGGGGGGAGAGAGCAAAGAAGAGGGGGGAGAGAGAGAGCAAAAGAGAGGGGGAGAGAGAGAACAGAAGAAAGGGGGGAGAGAAAGAGCAAAAGAGAGGGGGGAGAGAGAGAGCAAAAAGAAAGGCGTAGAGAGAGAGAGAAAGAGAGGGGGAGAGAGGGGGGAGGAGAGGAAAGCAAAAGAGAGGGGGAGAGAGGGGGAGAGAGAGCAAAAGAGAGGGGGGAGAGAAAGAGCAAAAGAGAGGGGGAGAAAGAGAGAGCAAAAGAGAGGGGGAGAAAGAAAGAGCAAAAGAGAGGGGGAGAGAGACAGAGAGCAAAAGAGAGGGGGAGAAAGAAAAAGAGAGGGGGGAGAAAGAGAGCAAAAGAGAGGGGAGAAAGAGAGGAGGGGAGAGAGAGAGAGAGAGCAAAAAAGAGGGAGAGAAAGAAAAAGAGAGGGGCAGAGAGAGCAAAAGAGAGGGGGGAGAGAGCGCAAAAGAAAGGGGGAAGAGAGAGCAAAAGAGAGGGGGAGAGAGAGAGCAAAATAGAGGGGGAGAGAGAGAGGGGGAGAGCAAAAGAGAGGGGGGGAGAGAGCAAAAGAGAGGGGGGGAGAGAGCAAAGAAGAGGGGGGAGAGAGAGAGCAAAAGAGAGGGGGAGAGAGAGAACAGAAGAGAGGGGGAGAGAAAGAGCAAAAGAGAGGGGGGAGAGAGAGAGCAAAAAGAAAGGTGTAGAGAGAGAGAGAGAGAAAGAGAGGGGGAGAGAGAGGGGAGGAGAGAAAAGCAAAAGAGAGGGGGAGAGAGGGGGAGAGAGAGCAAAAGAGAGGGGGAGAGAAAGAGCAAAAGAGAGGGGGAGAGAGAGAAAGAGAGGGAGAGAGAGAGGGGAGGAGAGAAAAGTAAAAGAGAGGGGGGAAGAGAGAGGGGGAGAGAGAGCAAAAGAGAGGGGGGAAAGAAAGAGCAAAAGAGAGAGAGCAAAAGAGAGGGGGAGAGAGAGAGAGAGAGAGAGAGAGAGAGAGAGCAAAAGAGAGGGGAGGAGAGAGAGCAAAAGAGAGGGAGAGAGAGCAAAATAGAGGGGGAGAGAGAGAGGGGGAGAGCAAAAGAGAGGGGGGGAGAGAGAGAGAGCAAAAGAGAGGGGGAGAGAGCGCAAAAGAAAGGGGGAAGAGAGCAAAAGAGAGGGAGAGAGAGCAAAATAGAGGGGGAGAGAGAGAGGGGGAGAGCAAAAGAGAGGGGGGAGAGAGCAAAAGAGAGGGGGGGAGAGAGCAAAGAAGAGGGGGGAGAGAGAGAGCAAAAGAGAGGGGGAGAGAGAGAACAGAAGAAAGGGGGGAGAGAAAGAGCAAAAGAGAGGGGGGAGAGAGAGAGCAAAAAGAAAGGTGTAGAGAGAGAGAGAGAAAGAGAGGGGGAGAGAGAGGGGAGGAGAGAAAAGCAAAAGAGAGGGGGGAGAGAGGGGGAGAGAGAGCAAAAGAGAGGGGGAGAGAAAGAGCAAAAGAGAGGGGGAGAAAGAGAGAGCATAAGAGAGGGGGAGAAAGAAAGAGCAAAAGAGAGGGGGAGAGAGACAGAGAGCAAAAGAGAGGGGGAGAAAGAAAAAGAGAGGGGGGAGAAAGAGAGCAAAAGAGAGGGGAGAAAGAGAGGAGGGGAGAGAGAGCAAAAAAGAGGGGGGAGAGAGCGCAAAAGAAAGGGGGAAGAGAGAGCAAAATAGAGGGGGAGAGAGAGAGCAAAATAGAGGGGGAGAGAGAGGGGGGGAGAGCAAAAGAGAGGGGGGAGAGAGCAAAAGAGAGGGGGGAGAGAGCAAAGAAGAGGGGGGAGAGAGCGCAAAAGAAAGGGGGAAGAGAGAGCAAAATAGAGGGGGAGAGAGAGAGCAAAATAGAGGGGGAGAGAGAGGGGGGGAGAGCAAAAGAGAGGGGGGAGAGAGCAAAAGAGAGGGGGGAGAGAGCAAAGAAGAGGGGGGAGAGAGAGAGCAAAAGAGAGGGGGAGAGAGAGAACAGAAGAGAGGGGGGAGAGAAAGAGCAAAAGAGAGGGGGAGAGAGAGAGCAAAAAGAAAGGGAGAGAGAGAAAGAGAGGGGGAGAGAGAGGGGAGGAGAGAAAAGCAAAAGAGAGGGGGGAAGAGAGAGGGGGAGAGAGAGCAAAAGAGAGGGGGGAAAGAAAGAGCAAAAGAGAGAGGGAGAGAGAGAGCAAAAGAGAGGGGGAGAGAGAGAGAGAGAGAGAGCAAAAGAGAGGGGAGGAGAGAGAGAGAGCAAAAGAGAGGGGGAGAGAGAGAGAGAGCAAAAGAGAGAGGAAGAGAGAAAGACCAAAAGCAAGGGGAGACAACAATTTCTCTACTAATGTTATTGGAATTCACAACCTCAGGTAAAAATTTAAATGAAGTCCACAAGACCACCTTATCCTGATGAAAAATCAGAAAAGGAGACTCACAAGAAAGAGCAAATAATTCAGAAACTCTTCTAGCAGAAGAGATGGCCAAAAGGAACAATACTTTCCAAGAAAGAAATGTAATATCCAGAGAATGCATAGGCTCAAACGGAGGAGCCTGTAAAGCTTTCAAAACCAAATTAAGACTCCAAGGAGGAGAGATTGATTTAATGACAGGCTTAATACGAACCAAAGCCTGTACAAAACAATGAATATCAGGAAGATTAGCAATTTTTCTGTGAAACAGAACAGAAAGAGCAGAGATTTGTCCTTTCAAGGAACTTGCAGACAAACCCTTAGCTAAACCATCCTGAAGAAACTGTAAAATTCTAGGAATTCTAAAAGAATGCCAAGAGAATTTATGAGAAGAACAACATGAAATGTAAGTCTTCCTAACTCGATAATAAATCTTTCTAGACACAGATTTACGAGCCTGCAACATAGTATTAATCACTGAGTCAGAGAAACCTCTATGACTAAGCACTAAGCGTTCAATCTCCATACATTCAAATTTAATGATTATAGATCCTGATGGAAAAAAAGGGCCTTGAGACAGAAGGTTTGGCCTTAACAGAAGTGGCCAAGGTTGGCAACTGGACATCTGAACAAGATCCGCATACCAAAACCTGTGTGGCCATGCTGGAGCCACCAGCAGTACAAACGAACGCTCCATTATGATTTTGGAAATCACTCTTAGAAGAAGTACTAGAGGCGGAAAGATATAAGCAGGTTGATAACTCCAAGGAAGTGTCAACGCATCCACTGCTTCCGCCTGAGGATCCCTGGACCTTGACAGATACCTGGGAAGTTTCCTGTTTAGATGAGAAGCCATCAGATCTATTTCTGTAAGCCCCCACATCTGAACAATCTGAAAAAACACATCTGGGTGAAGAGACCACTCTCCCGGATGTAAAGTCTGGCGACTGAGATAATCCGCTTCCCAATTGTCTATACCTGGGATATGGACCGCAGAAATAAGACAGGAGCTGGATTCCGCCCAAGCAAGTATCCGAGATACTTCTTTCATAGCTTGAGGACTGTGAGTCCCACCTTGATGATTGACATATGCCACGGTTGTGACATTGTCTGTCTGAAAACAAATAAACGGTTCTCAGAAGAGGCCAAAACTGAAGAGCTCTGAGAATCGCACGGAGTTCCAAAATATTGATTGGTAATCTTGCCTCTTGAGATTTCCAAAGCCCCTGCGCTGTCAGAGATCCCCAGACAGCTCCCCAACCTGAAAGACTTGCATCTGTTGTGATCACAGTCCAGGTTGGACGAACAAAAGAGGCCCCCTGAACTAAACGATGGTGATCTAACCACCAAGTCAGAGATAGTCGAGCATTGGGATTTAAGTATATTAATTGTGATATCCTTGTATAATCCCTGCACCATTGATTCAGCATACAAAGCTGAAGAGGTCTCATGTGAAAACGAGCAAAAGGGATTGCGTCCGATGCTGCAGTCATGAGACCTAAAACCTCCATGCACATAGCTACTAAAGGGAATGATTGAAACTAAAGGTTCCGACAAGCTGCAACCAATTTCAGACGTCTCTTGTCTGTTAGAGACAAAGTCGCTGCTCCATAACCCTGTCCGCTTGCTCTGAGCAGGCGGACAGATATCGCCACAATACAACCCGATCGAGTACGATCGAGTTGATTGACACCCCCCTGCTGGCGGCCCATTGGCCATGAGTCTTCAGGGGACGGCGTTGCACTAGCAGCTCTTGCTGAATATGGCGAGCGTATTGCTCGCTGTATTCAGCGAGGTCTGGCGGACCTGATCCGCAAAATGATCAATTTCCTTATATGACAGTTTCAGGAATGGGAAAAAATGCAAACAGAATAAGCCTCTGGAAACCAGAAGCAAAAATACATGAAGACTTAAATAATGTCAAAAGTATGATGCCCACAACTGACAAAATATTTTTGGCGCCAAAAATGTCTGCAACAAACACGAGCGTCATAGATGACGCAATTACATGAAAATTCTCGGCGCTAACTAAGACGCCGGAAATGACGAAAATACGTCAACAAACGTAATTCTCGCACCAAGAATGACGCAATAAATTTTAGCATTTTTCGCACCCGCGAGCCTAACAGCCCGCAATTTAGAAAAAAGTAAATTTTTAAAATTTCAGGTAAGAAATTTTATATGTGCATTTCCCAAAATGAAACTGACAGTCTGCAAAAAGGAAATATACTGATAAACCTGAATCATGGCAAATATAAGTACAAACATTATATTTAGAACTTTACATTTAAAGTGCCAAACCATAGCTGAGAGTGTCTTAATAAAGGAAAACATACTTACCAAAAGACACTCATCTAGATAAAGTAGATAGCCAAACCAGTACTGAAATGAGAATCAGCAGAGGTAATGGTATAAGAGTATATCGTCGATCTGAAAAGGGAGGTAGGAGATGAATCTCTACGACCGATAACAGAGAACCTATGAAATAGATCCCCGTTAGGATGACCATTGCATTCAATAGGTAATACTCCCTTCACAGCCCTCTGTCATTCACTGCACTCTGAGAGGAACCGGGCTTCAGCATGCTGAGAAGCGCATATCAACGTAGAAATCTAGCACAAACTTACTTCACCACCTCCATAGGAGGCAAAGTTTGTAAAAACTGAATTGTGGGTGTGGTGCAGTGATGTGCAGTCACTAGAGGCAGGTGAGGCAGTGCTTCACCTCTCATATGGGCAAAAATATATATATTTTTTATTGGCTTTAAAAAAATAAAAAAAAAATTGTAATTTTTTTTTCCCCAGCATTTTTTTTCTCTCACAGCTATATGTTGTGCAATGGAGAGGCACAAGCAGGTCTGCCCACCATTACACAACATGCTGCGCCACCTACTGGATGAAAGTGGTTAAGATCATTGCATGACCCATTAACTGCTTATTTGAGGCAGTCCTATTTGGGCTGAACCAATCCAGTGAGAGGCATTAGTAAGTGGAACTTAGGGTTGGGGCTGGATGTTAAATCATTTAAAACAAAACAAAAACGGAAAAAAAACTACTTTCATTTATTTTGTTGCTGTCCTGTGAACCTGCTAGCTTTGCTAAAGTGAAAAAGAGAGTTCTGTTCTTCCCCTCTAAGTGCAGTGGAATGTGCCACTGTCACTTCCTGAATCCTTACAGAGCAGGAAGAGAGGCAGAGAGAGCACTGCAGGGTTTCAGGCACATCTTGTTAAAGTAAGATTTTACTGAAAGGGATTCTGTTAGTGAAAATGATAATTTAATGAATGTGGTTTAGTGTTTTTTTACTCTTTTACAGCAGGGTCGTTTTTGTATTTTGTTTACTCAAACTTTACACCCACTAACTTAGCAGCTTGCCTCTGTACTTCACACTAAATTATAGACTCATTTTCTGAACTCTCTGTAGCTCTGCTGTTTTATTACTTTAGAATGCAGTGGTCCCTCTCCCCCCCCCCCTTGTGTGTGTGTGTCTCTCTATCTATCCATCTCTTTATGTGTTGTTCTCCCCCATGGTCTCTTTCTCTCTCTGTCTCTCTTCCTCCCCCTCTGACTCTCATCCCTTATGTGTCTCTCTAACCCTCTGTGTGTGATTGTGTCTCTCTCTCTCTCTCTCTAACCCTCTGTGTGTGATTGTGTCTCTCTCTCTAACCCTCTGTGTGTGATTGCGTCTCTCTTTCTCTCTCTCTCTCTCTCTAACCTTCTGTGTGTGATTGTGTCTCTCTTTCTCTCTCTCTCTCTAACCTTCTGTGTATGATTGTGTCTCTCTCTCTCTTTCTCTCTCTAACCCTCTGTGTGTGATTGTGTCTCTCTCTCTCTTTCTCTCTAACCCTCTGTATCTCTCTCCCCCCGAGTGCTTTACTGAATAATGAAAGAATCTATAAGCATAATTTGCAGCATTAAAGTAAAAAGTATGTTTTAAACATATTTCTTCTGTTATGTGTGATCAGTCCACGGGTCATCATTACTTCTGGGATATAACTCCTCCCCAACAGGAAATGCAAGAGGATTCACCCAGCAGAGCTGCATATAGCTCCTCCCCTCTACGTCACTCCCAGTCATTCTCTTGCACCCAACGACTAGATAGGATGTGTGAGAGGACTATGGTGATTATACTTAGTTTTTATAACTTCAATCAAAAGTTTGTTATTTTACAATAGCACCGGAGCGTGTTATTACCTCTCTGGCAGAGTTTGAAGAAGAATCTACCAGAGTTTTTTACTATGATTTTAACCGGAGTAGTTAAGATCATATTGCTGTTTCTCGGCCATCTGAGGGAGGTAAAAGCTTCAGATCAGGGGACAGCGGGCAGATGAATCTGCATTGAGGTATGTAGCAGTTTTTATTTTCTGAATGGAATTGATGAGAAAATCCTGCCATACCGTTATAATGGACATGTATGTATACTCTACACTTCAGTATTCTGGGGATGGTATTTCACTGGAATTACGCTGTTAAAAGTACATTAAACCTTTTAATAGGTATTTATTATGTTAAACGTTTTTGCTGGAATGTAGAATCGTTTGCATTTTCTGAGGTACTGAGTGAATAAATGTTTGGGCATTATTTTTCCACTTGGCAGTTTGCTTGTTTTAATTGTGACAGTTTCGTTTCTCTCTCACTGCTGTGTGTGAGGGGGAGGGGCCGTTTTTGGCGCTCTTTGCTACGCATCAAAAATTTCCAGTCAGTTACTCTTGTATTTCCTGCATGATCCGGTTCATCTCTAACAGAACTCAGGGGTCTTCAAACTTCTTTGGAGGGAGGTAGATTCTCTCAGCAGAGCTGTGAGACTTATATATTGACTGTGATTAAAAACGTTGCTCTGTAATTTTTATGTTTCAAATTTAATTATTGTTACTTTACTATGGGAACAAACCTTTGCTAAAAGTTGTGTTGTTTTCAAGGATTGATGCTATAACTGTTTTTCAGTTCATTATTTCAACTGTCATTTAATCGTTTAGTGCTTCTTTGAGGCACAGTACGTTTTTGTTAAATAAGATTGTAACCAAGTTGCAAGTTTATTGCTAGTGTGTTAAACATGTCTGATTCAGAGGAAGATACCTGTGTCATTTGTTCCAATGCCAAGGTGGAGCCCAATAGAAATTTATGTACTAACTGTATTGATGCTACTTTAAATAAAGCCAATCTGTACAAATTGAACAAATTTCACCAAACAGCGAGGGGAGAGTTATGCGACTAACTCGCCTCACGTGTCAGTACCTGCATCTCCCGCCCGGGAGGTGCGTGATATTGTGGCGCCTAGTACATCTGGGCGGCCATTACAGATAACATTACAAGATATGGCTACTGTTATGACTGAAGTTTTGGCTAAATTACCAGAACTAAGAGGCAAGCGTGATCACTCTGGGGTGAGAACAGAGTGCGCTGATAATACTAGGGCCATGTCTGATACTGCGTCACAGCTTGCAGAGCATGAGGGACGGAGAGCTTCATTCTGTGGGTGACGGTTCTGATCCAAACAGATTGGATTCAGATATTTCAAATTTTAAATTTAAATTGGAGAACCTCCGTGTATTACTAGGGGAGGTTTTAGCGGCTCTTATGATTGTAACACTGTTGCAATACCAGAGAAATTGTGTAGGTTGGATAAATACTTTGCGGTACCGGCGGAAGTACTGACGTTTTTCCCTACACTAAGAGACTAACTGAAATTGTTACTAAGGAGTGGGATAGACCCGGTGTGCCGTTCTCACCCCCTCCAATATTTAGAAAGATGTTTCCAATAGACGCCACCACACGGGACTTATGGCAAACGGTCCCTAAGGTGGAGGGAGCAGTTTCTACTTTAGCTAAGCGTACCACTATCCCGGTGGAGGATAGCTGTGCTTTTTCAGATCCAATGGATAAAAAATTAGAGGGTTACCTTAAGAAAATGTTTGTTCAACAAGGTTTTATATTGCAACCCCTTGCATGCATCGCGCCGATTACGGCCTGCGGCAGTATTTTGGATTGAGTTCTCTGGAAGAGAACCTTAGTTCAGCTACGCTGGACGACATTACGGACAGGCTTAGAGTCCTTAAACTAGCTAATTCATTCATTTCGGAGGCCGTAGTACATTTAACCAAACTTACGGCTAAGAACTCAGGATTCGCCATTCAGGCACGTAGGGCGCTGTGGCTAAAATCCTGGTCAGCTGATGTAACTTCTAAGTCCAAATTACTTAATATACCTTTCAAGGGGCAAACTTTATTTGGGCCCGGTTTGAAAGAAATTATCGCTGACATTACAGGAGGTAAGGGCCACGCCCTGCCTCAAGACAAAGCCAAAGCTAAGGCTAGACAGTCTAATTTTCGTCCCTTTCGGAATTTCAAAGCAGGAGCAGCACCAACTTCCACTGCACCAAAACAGGAAGGAGCTGTTGCTCGTTACAGACAAGGCTGGAAACCTAACCAGTCCTGGAACAAGGGCAAGCAGGCCAGGAAACCTGCTGCTGCCCCAAAGACAGCATGAATCGAGGGCCCCCCGATCCGGGACCGGATCTAGTGGGGGGCAGACTCTCTCTCTTCGCCCAGGCTTGGGCAAGAGATGTTCAGGATCCCTGGGCGCTAGAGATCATATCTCAGGGATACCTTCTAGACTTCAAATTCTCTCCCCCAAGAGGGAGATTTCATCTGTCAAGGTTGTCAACAAACCAGATAAAGAAAGAAGCGTTTCTACGCTGTGTACAAGATCTGTTATTAATGGGAGTGATCCATCCGGTTCCGCGGTCGGAACAAGGACAAGGGTTTTACTCAAACCTGTTTGTGGTTCCCAAAAAAGAGGGAACTTTCAGGCCAATCTTGGATTTAAAGATCCTAAACAAATTCCTAAGAGTTCCATCGTTCAAGATGGAAACTATTCGGACAATCTTACCCATGATCCAAAAGGGTCAGTACATGACCACAGTGGATTTAAAGGATGCTTACCTTCACATACCGATTCACAAAGATCATTACCGGTATCTAAGGTTTGCCTTCTTAGACAGGCATTACCAGTTTGTAGCTCTTCCATTCGGATTGGCTACGGCTCCAAGAATCTTCACAAAGGTTCTGGGTGCCCTTCTGGCGGTACTAAGACCGCGAGGAATTTCGGTAGCTCCGTACCTAGACGACATTCTGATACAAGCTTCAAGCTTTCAAACTGCCAAGTCTCATACAGAGTTAGTTCTGGCATTTCTAAGGTCGCATGGATGGAAAGTGAACGAAAAGAAGAGTTCTCTCTTTCCTCTCACAAGAGTTCCATTCTTGGGGACTCTTATAGATTCTGTAGAAATGAAGATTTATCTGACAGAAGACAGATTAACAAAGCTTCTAAATGCATGCCGTGTCCTTCATTCCATTCAACTCCCGTCAGTAGCTCAATGCATGGAGGTGATCGGCTTAATGGTAGCAGCAATGGACATAGTACCCTTTGCACGTCTACATCTCAGACCGCTGCAAATTGTGCATGCTGAGTCAGTGGAATGGGGATTACTCAGACTTGTCCCCTACTCTGAATCTGGATCAAGAGATCCAGAAACTCTCTTCTATGGTGGCTTTCTCGGCCACATCTGTCCAGGGGGATGCCATTCAGCAGGCCGGACTGGACAATTGTAACAACAGACGCCAGCCTACTAGGTTGGGGCGCTGTCTGGAATTCTCTGAAGGCTCAGGGACAATGGAATCAGGAGGAAAGTCTCCTGCCAATAAACATTCTGGAATTGAGAGCAGTTCTCAATGCCTTCTGGCTTGGCCCCAGTTAAAAACTCGGGGGTTCATCAGGTTTCAGTCGGACAACATCACGACTGTAGCTTACATCAACCATCAAGGAGGGACAAGAAGCTCCCTAGCAATGATGGAAGTATCAAAGATAATTCGCTGGGCAGAGTCTCACTCTTGCCACCTGTCAGCAATCCACATCCCGGGAGTGGAGAACTGGGAGGCGGATTTCTTGAGTCGCCAGACTTTTCATCCGGGGGAGTGGGAACTTCATCCGGAGGTCTTTGCCCAAATACTTCGAAGTTGGGGCAAACCAGAGATAGATCTCATGGCGTCTCGACAGAACGCCAAACTTCCTCGCTACGGGTCCAGATCCAGGGATCCGGGAGCGGTTCTGATAGATGCTTTGACAGCACCTTGGAACTTCGGGATGGCTTATGTGTTTCCACCCTTCCCGCTGCTTCCTCGATTGATTGCCAAAATCAAGCAGGAGAGAGCATCAGTGATTCTAATAGCGCCTGCATGGCCACGCAGGACTTGGTATGCAGATCTAGTGGACATGTCATCCTGTCCGCCTTGGTCTCTACCTCTAAGACAGGACCTTCTGATACAGGGTCCATTCAAACATCAAAATCTAACTTCTCTGAAGCTGACTGCTTGGAAATTGAACGCTTGATTTTATCAAAACGTGGTTTTTCTGAGTCGGTTATTGATACCCTGATACAGGCTAGGAAGCCTGTTACCAGAAGGATTTACCATAAGATATGGCGTAAATACCTATACTGGTGCGAATCCAAAGGTTACTCCTGGAGTAAGGTTAGGATTCCTAGGATATTGTCCTTTCTACAAGAAGGTTTAGAAAAGGGTTTATCGGCTAGTTCATTAAAGGGACAGATCTCAGCTCTGTCCATCTTGTTACACAGGCGTCTGTCAGAAAATCCAGACGTCCAGGCCTTTTGTCAGGCTTTAGTTAGGATCAAGCCTGTGTTTAAAACTGTTGCTCCGCCATGGAGTTTAAACCTTGTTCTTAACGTTCTACAAGGAGTTCCGTTTGAACCCCTTCATTCCATTGATATAAAGTTGTTATCTTGGAAAGTGTAATTTTTAATGGCTATTTCTTCGGCTCGGAGAGTCTCTGAGTTATCAGCTTTACATTGTGATTCTCCTTATTTGATTTTTCATTCAGATAAGGTAGTTCTGCGTACAAAACCTGGGTTCTTACCTAAGGTAGTCACTAACAGGAACATCAATCAAGAGATCGTGGTGCCTTCCCTGTGCCCGAATCCTTCTTCAAAGAAGGAACGTCTTCTACACAATCTGGATGTAGTTCGTGCCCTCAAGTTCTACTTGCAGGCAACTAAGGATTTTCGACAAACGTCTTCCCTGTTTGTCATTTATTCTGGTCAGAGGAGAGGTCAAAAAGCTTCGGCTACCTCTCTCTCCTTCTGGCTTCGTAGCATAATTCGTTTAGCCTATGAGACTGCTGGACAGCAGCCTCCTGAAAGAATTACAGCTCATTCTACTAGAGCTGTGGCTTCCACTTGGGCCTTTAAGAATGAGGCCTCTGTTGAACAGATTTGCAAGGCTGCAACTTGGTCTTCGCTTCATACTTTTTCCAAATTTTACAAATTTGACACTTTTGCTTCTTCGGAGGCTATTTTTGGGAGAAAGGTTCTTCAGGCAGTGGTTCCTTCTGTATAATGAGCCTGCCTATCCCTCCCGTCATCCGTGTACTTTTGCTTTGGTATTGGTATCCCAGAAGTAATGATGACCCGTGGACTGATCACACATAACAGAAGAAAACATAATTTATGCTTACCTGATAAATTCCTTTCTTCTGTTGTGTGATCAGTCCACGGCCCGCCCTGTTTTTTAAGGCAGGTAAATATCTTTTAAATTATACTCCAGTCACCACTTCACCCTTGGTTTCTCCTTTCTCGTTGATTCTTGGTCGAATGACTGGGAGTGACGTAGAGGGGAGGAGCTATATGCAGCTCTGCTGGGTGAATCCTCTTGCATTTCCTGTTGGGGAGGAGTTATATCCCAGAAGTAATGATGACCCGTGGACTGATCACACAACAGAAGAAAGGAATTTATCAGGTAAGCATAAATTATGTTTTTAATGGGCATGGATTTCTAGATCTCATAATCAGAGCAAGCATTGTGTTATCTGGCAAGAGTTTCTGTTACAATCCTTTTAGACTAAAATCAGATGTTTACTAAGTTGACCAGTTTTCCAAGACACCATTTAAAGGGACATGAAACCCATATGCAAATTTAAATAACTTTCCAATTTACATCTAATATCTAATTTTCTTCATTCTTTTGATATCCTTTGTTAAAAATCATATCTAAATATGCTCAGTAGCTGCTGATTGGTGGCTGCACATAGATACCTCATGTGATTGGCTCACCCATGTGCATTGCTATTTCTTCAACAAAGGATATCTAAAGAATGAAGGCGTATCCTAGCCACTGCCTCACCAGCCTCTGACGTCACTGCACGTCACTGGTGTGGTGGGGGGGGGTGTATTTATAGGCATTTTGAGGTTTGGGAAACTTTGCCCCTCCTGGTAGGAATGTATATCCCATACGTCACTAGCTCATGGACTCTTGCCAATTACATGAAAGAAAGAGAGGGGGATGAGAGAGAGCGCAAAAGAGAGGGGAGAGAGAGAGCAAAAGTGAGGGGGGAGGGAGCAAAAGAGAGGGGAGAAAGAAAAAGAGAGGGGGAGAGGGAGCAAAAGAGAGGGGGAGAGAGCGCAAATGAAAGGGGGAAGAGGGATCAAAAGAGAGGGGGAGAGAGACATGGGGGGAGGGAGAGAGAGAAAAAGAGAGGGGGAGAGAGAGAGAGGTGAGTGCAAAAGAGAGGGGGGAGAGAGCAAATGAGAGGGGGGAGAGAGCGGAGGATAGAGAGAGCAAAAGAGAGGGGGGAGAGAGCAAAAGAGAGGGGGGAGAGAGCAAAAGAGAGGGGGAGAGAGAGAGCAAAAAGAGGGGGAGAGAGAGAGCAAAAAAGAGGGGGAGAGAGAGAGCAAAAGAGAGGGGGGGGAAGAAAGCAAAAGAGAGGGGGGATAGAGAGAGCAAAAGAGAGGGGAGCGAGAGAGAAAAAGAGAGGGGAGAGGGGGGTGAGAGAGAGAGCAAAAGAGAGGGGAGAGAGAGAGCAAAGAGAGGGGGAGAAAGAAAAAGAGAGGGGGAAGAGAGAGCAAAAGAGAGGGGGAGAGAGACGAGGGGGGAGGGAGAGAGAGCAAAAGAGAGGGGGAGAGAAAAAAGGGGAAGAGAGAGAGGGGAGAGCAAAAGAGAGGGGGGAGAGCAAAAGAGAGGGGGGGAGAGAGAGGGAGAGAGAGAGGGGGAGAGAGAGAGCAAAAGAGAGTCGGAGAGAGAGCAAAAGAGAGGGGGTAGAGAGAGCGCAAAAGAGAGGGGTAGAGAGAGAGAAAAAGAGAGGGGGAGAGAGAGAGCAAAAGAGAGGGGGGAAAGAGAGAGAAAAAGAGAGGGGGGAAAGAGAGAAAAGGAGAGGGGAGAGAGAGAGCAAAAGAGAGGGGGAGAGAGAGAGCAAAAGAGAGGGGGAGAGAGAGAGAGCAAAAGAGGGGGGAGAGAAAGAGCAAAAGAGAGGGGGGAGAGAGAGAGAGCAAAAGAGAGGGGAGAGAGCAAAATAGAGGGGAGAGAGCAGAAGATAGAGGGAGCAAAAGAGAGGGGGGAGAGAGAGAGCAAAAGAGAGGGGGAGAAAGAGAGCAAAAGTGAGGAGGGAGAGAGAGCAAAAGAGAGGTGGAGCGAGAGAGAGCGCAAAAGAGAGCAGGAGAGAGTGCAAAGAGAGGGGGGAGAGAGAGCAAAAGAGAGGGGGAGAGAGAAAGCAAAAGAGAGGGGGGAGAGAGAGCAAGGGGTGGGACCACTGTACTGCAAAAAATGGCCTGTGTGAACGGGTTTTAGGACTAGTTATACATAATTAATTAAATTATTAGCCCTAATTTATTCAGAATAACGGCTATTTAAACCCAGGTCTTGAAGGTAATGACATGCTTGAAAAATGCAGTGAGCCTGTCAAGGCTTTACCTTCCCTTGTACTATTTGCACATACAAAGGAATTTACAATCCCAGACAATCGTTTCGGCCTTCTGTGGGCCTTGTCAGTCAGGTGCATCCACATTCCTCTAATCACTGGGGAAGGAGTCCACATCTGGTTCCCCATAACCCTTAGGGAGATCCTCCCAGGGTCATAATATAAATTCATATAAAGAGGGAAGTGCTATACCAGGACGAACAACAGCTCAGTAGCTTGTTCTATGGTGAGTTACCATTTAGGAGCTGCCTTTTTTAGTCCAGTTGTGCTTTTCACAGATGAAAACTCTCCTGAAGTAAATCAGTCTGATCCCGCCGAGTAAGGTCAGTCCAGCCCCCAAATACCAGGCAATTCTCCTCTGAACAAGGAACATGACAACCCCAGATGATCGTTTCGGCCTTCTGTGGACCTCGTCAGTGAGGTGCAACCTCGTAGGGTTGCCACCTCGGCCATGTTTTCCTGGACACTTATGACTTGCACATGCTGCAGGGTGTGCAGAGGGGAACATGAATTGCACCCCTGGACAGCACACGAATAGTGATCCTAGACAGCACTATTCATGTTCCTCCCTGCACACCCTGCAGCATGATTAGCTCATTAGTGTCCAGGAATACATGGCTGAGGTGGCAACACTAGCTGGAAGTGTAATTTAAAAAAAAAAAAAAAAAAATTGACTTTCAAAAGAAAAAATGATATTGTATTTCCAAAAAAGAACATTGTACTTCCAAAAAAAGAATTGTATTTGTAATTAAAGATTTGTATTCTAAAAAAATAAATTGAATTTAAAAAATAAATAAAATAAAATTGTATTTGTAAATTTAGATTTGTGATTTTTTTTTGTTTTACCAGCATCTTTTCAATTATGAGGTATTTTTCAAAAGGAATGAGGGAGCCGCACTAAGTTCAAATTTCAAGATTAGCAAATTTATTGCATAAAGACAGCTTGAACAAACACAGCAAAAAAAGGTATTTTTGTAGGATTAGTATTAACGGGACAGTAAACACTTTGAGTTGTTCATATAAAATATTTAATCGTGTAGTAAAACAGTTTTACAGTTTACTTTTTTTTATTTATTTCACCCACAATACTGACACATAATAATCAGTAGCAGGACTACTCAACAGAGGGCCCCTGGTAAAATGTGTTTTAATAGTAATCAATAGTAATACCATACATGCTGCTCTGTATAATGATTTTAAGGATAGATAGATAGATAGATATAGATAGATAGATAGATAGATAGATAGATAGATAGATGGACCTGAAACCTGCACTAATAAAAGGTTCCCCTGCATTAGGATTGTACACATTTTGTATAGACATCTGCTATGCCACCCCACCCCCCCCAAGCACTTGGGCCTTGGTGTCTCACACCTGCTACACCAAGAGTAGTTCTGCCCCTGATATTAACCATGCCTAGCCTTTTCTACTCCAGTAATAAGTCCTGATTGGATCCTCCAAATAAGGCAAGTGGTGAGTGGAGTTTGGCTATTGAAAAACAACTGCAGCAAACAAGAAGTTAAAAGGACATGAAACCCAACATTTTAAAACAATGTTAAACATACTTCTATTATAAATTTTTCTTCATTCCCCTGGTATCTTTTCTTGAAAAAGCAGGGACGTTAAATTAGGAGTGTGCACGTGTCTAGAGCCCTATATGGCAGCAGTTTTGCAAGAATGTTATCCATTTGCAAGGACACTAGATGGCAGCACTGTTTACTGCAATGTAGTGCTGCAAACACCTACCTAGGTAGCTCTTCAACAAAGAATATCATGGGGACTAAGCAAATTTGATAACAAAGCGTAAATTGGAAACTTTTTTAACCCATTCACTACCGGGAATTTTAGAGAAGAACTTTTTTTTATTTATTTACCTGTCCATGGTACTCCAGCTATAGTGAGTCCATGGCATCATCAATTACTGTTGGGAATATCACTCCTGGCCAGCAGGAGGAGGCAAAGAGCACCACAGCCAAACTGTTAAGTATCACTTCCCTTCCCACAAACCCCAGTCATTCAACCGAAGGTAAGTGGAGAAAATAAGCAACATAAGGTGTAGAGGTGCCTGAGGCTTTAGACAAAATTAACTGTCTTAAAATAAAAGGGCGGGGGCCGTGGACTCAACATATCTGGAAAAGAAAGAAGTTTATTAGGTAAGCATACATTTTCTTTTCTTTGCTAAGATATGATGAGTCCACGGCATCATCAATTACTGTTGGGAACCAATACCCAAGCTAGAGGACACAGATGATTAGGGAGGGACAAGACAGGTAACCTAAACAGAAGGCACCAACTCTTGAAGAACTTTTCTCTCAAATGAAGCTTCAGCCGAGACAAAAGTATTGAATTTGGAAAATTTGGAAAAAGTATGCAGAAAAGACCAAGTTGCCACCTTGCAAATCTGTTCCACAGAAGCATCATTCTTGAAAGCCCAAGAAGAAGAAACAGCCCTAGTGGAATGATCTGTAATTCTCTCAGGAGGCTGCTGTCCAGCAGTCTCATAGGCCAAACAAATTATACTTCTCAACCAGAGAGAAAGACAAAGAGAAGTAGCAGTAGCTTTCTGACCTTTACGTTTCCCTGAGAAATAAACAAACAGGGCAGAAGACTGGCGAAAATCCTTAGTCGCCTGTAGGTAGAATTTCAGAGCACGCACAACATCCAGGTTGTGTAACAAACGTTCCTTATGAGTAGAAGGATTAGGACATAGAGAAGGAACAACAATTTCCTGATTAATATTTCTATCTGAAACAACTTTAGGAAAGAAACCTGACGTAGTATGAAGAACCACTTTATCGGCATGAAAGATTAGATAAGTTGAATTGTACTGCAGAGCTGAGAGTTCCGAGACTCTCCGAGCTGAAGAGATAGCAACAAGAAACAAAACCTTCCAAGATAACAACTTAATATCTATGGAATGCATTGGCTCAAACAGAGACTGCTGCAAAACTTTAAGAACAAGGTTAAGACTCCAAGGAGTAGAAACCGTCTTAAACACAGGCTTGATTCTAACCAGGACCTGACAAAAAGATTGCATGTCTGGCACATCCGCCAGGTGCTTATGTAGCAAAATCAACAAGGCAGAGATCTGACCCTTCACAGTGCGCGCTGACAAACCCATTTCCAGACCCTCCTGGAGAAATGACAAAATCCTAGGAATCCTAGCCCTTGGATTCCCACAAATAGATATTTACACCAGTCTGAATCATGGTCTCAATAACCGACTTCGAAAACCCACGCTTAGACAGAACTAAGCGTTCAATCTCCAAGCAGTCAGCTTCAGAGAAACAAGATTTGGATGAAGGAAGGGACCCTGAAGTAGAAGGTCTTTCCTCAGAGCCAGTCTCCAAGGTGGAAGAGATAACATTTCCACTAGGTCGGCATACCAGATCCTGCGAGGCCACGCAGGGCTATGAGAATCACTGACACTCTCTCCTGCTTGATTACGAGCAATGACTCGTGGAAGAAAAGCAAACGGAGGAAACAGGTATGCCAGCCTGAAATTCCAAGGGACCGCCAGAGCATCTATCAGAGCAGCCTGGGGATCCCTTGACCTCGAACCGTACCTTGGAAGCTTGGCATTCTGACGAGATGCCATCAAATCCAGCTCCGGCACCCTTCATTTTAGGGTCAAGCTGGAAAACACCTCCGGATGGAGCTCCCACTCCGTGGGATGAAAAGTCTGTCTGCTCAAAAAATCCACTTCCCAGTTGTCCACTCCTGGAATGTGGATGGCGGATAGACAGCAATTGTGAGCTTCCGCTCACTGAATAATTTGAGCCACGTCTTTCATGGCTTAGGAACTCCAAGTTCCTCCCTGGTGGTTGACGTAAGCCACTGAGATTATGTTGTCTGACTGAAACCTGATAAACTGGGCTAATGCTAACTGAGGCCAAGCCATCAGAGCATTGAAAATCCCACTCAACTCCAAGATGTTTATAGGGAGAGCTGACTCCTCCTGAGACCAGAGTCCCTACGCCTTTAGTGAGTCCCAGACTGCTTCCCAACTCAGCAAGCTGGTGTCTGTGGTCACAATTACCCAGGAAGGTCTCCGAAAACATTTTCCCTGAGAGAGATGTTCCTGAGACAGCCACCACGGGAAAGAGTCTCTTGTCAACTGATCCAGATCTATCCTCTGAAACAGATCCGCATAGTCCCCGTTCCATTGTCTGAGCATGCATAACTGCAGAGCTCTCAAATGGAACCGAGTGAATGGAATGATGTCCATGGCAGCAACCATCAGTCCAATTGCCTCAATATATTGAGCCACTGATGGTCGAACAGTAGACTGAAGAGAGAGGCAAGAGGAAAGAATCTTGGCTTTTCTGACCTCCGTCAGAAATATTTTCATATATAGGGAATTTTATTATGGTCCTTAAGAAAACTATCATTGTAGCTGGAACAAGGGAACTCTTTCCCAGATTCACTTTCCATCAGTGGGAAAGACAACAAGATCTCTGTATGAGAGTTTGCTTGTTGAAAAGATGGCGCCTGAACCAGAATATCATCCAGATAAGGCACCACTGCAATTCCCTGAGACCGGATTACCACCAAAAGACTCCCCAGAACCTTTGAAAAAAATCTGTAAGCTGTGGCAAGGCCAAGCGGAAGAGCTACAAACTGAAAATGTTCATCCTGAAAGACAAATCTCAGAAATTTGTGATGTTCCCTGTGAATGGAAACATGAAGGTACGCATCCTTCAGATCTATGGTCGTCATGAACTGACCCTCTTGGACCAAGGGAAGAATGGAACATATAGTTACCATCTTGAAGGACGGTACTCCTTGTTTAGACACTTCAGATCTAGAATTGGTATGAAAGTTCCCTCTTTTTTGGGAACCACAAACAGACTGGAATAGAACCCTAGACCCTGTTCCTGAACTGGAACTGGAACTATCACTCCCAGGTCTAAAAGATCCTGTACACATTTCAAGAACGCCTTCCTTTTTTATCTGGTCTACAGATAATCTTGAGAGGTTGAGCCACTGATGGTCGAACAGTAGACTGAAGAGAGAGGCAAGAGGAAAGAATCTTGGCTTTTCTGACCTCCGTCAGAAATATTTTCATATATAGGGAATTTTATTATGGTCCTTAAGAAAACTATCCTTGTAGCTGGAACAAGGGAACTCTTTCCCAGATTCACTTTCCATCAGTGGGAAAGACAACAAGATCTCTGTATGAGAGTTTGCTTGTTGAAAAGATGGCGCCTGAACCAGAATATCATCCAGATAAGGCACCACTGCAATTCCCCGAGACTGGATTACCACCAAAAGACTCCCCAGAACCTTTGAAAAAAATCTGTAAGCTGTGGCAAGGCCAAGCGGAAGAGCTACAAACTGAAAATGTTCGTTCTGAAAGGCAAATTCCCTGTGAATGGAAACATGAAGGTACGCATCCTTCAGATCTATGGTCGTCATGAACTGACCCTCTTTGACCAAGGGAAGAATGGAACATATAGTTTCCATCTTGAAGGACGGTACTCCTTGTTTAGACACTTCAGATCTAGAATTGGTATGAAAGTTCCCTCTTTTTTGGGAACCACGAACAGACTGGAATAGAACCCTAGACCCTGTTCCTGAACTGGAACTGGAACTATCACTCCCAGGTCTAAAAGATCCTGTACACATTTCAAGAACGCCTTCCTTTTTTATCTGGTCTACAGATAATCTTGAGAGGTTGAACCTGCCCCTGGGAGGAAAGGTTTTGAACTCTAATTTGAAACCCTGGAGTACTATGTCCACAGCCCAAGGATCTGGGACATCCCGTACCCATGCATGGGAAAACCATGAAAGTCTGCCCCCCACTTGATTTTCTCCCAGATCAGGGGCAGAGCAGCCTTCATGCTGATTTAGAATCAGTTGCGGGCTTCTTAGATTGCTTCCCCTTGTTCCAAGACTGATTAGGTTTCCAAGATGGCTTGGACTGTTCCTGCTTGGAAGAGGAAGGAGGACTATCCTCTGAAGTTACAAAAAGAATGGAAATTACTCTAACGTTCTTTCAATCTATTCGTCTTATCTTGCGGCAGAAAAGATCATTTACCACCCGTGATATCGGAAATAATTTCTGCCAGACCGGGTCCAAGCAAGGTCTTACCCTTGTAAGGGATCGCCAAATGCTTGGACATAGATGAAACATCAGCTGACCAAGATTTCAGCCATAAAGCTCTCTGCGCTAATACTGCGAAACTAGATATTTTGGCGCCCAACTTAATAACCTGCAATGAAGCGTCAGTAATAAAGGAATTGGCTAACTTAAGAGCCTTAATTCTGTCTTGGAACTCCTCCAAGGGAGTCTTCTCCTGAAGAGACTTAGACAATGCGTCAAACCAATAGGCTGCAGCACTAATTACCATGGCAATACACACTGCAGGTTGCCATTGGAGGCCCTGATGAACATACATCTTTTTCAAATAGGCCTCCATCTTCTTGTCCATTGGATCCTTAAAAGAGCAGCTATCCTCAATACGAATAGTAGTTATCTTAGCCAGAGTTGAAATCGCCCCTGTCCCATTCCTGAGAAATAATTTCCATAACGCGGTCTGGCCCAGGAAATACCTCCACAGAGGAAGGAACATCAAAGTATTTATTAAGTTTACTAGACTTTTTAGGGTTGACAACGACAGACATCGGAGTCATCCAAAGTAGCCAAAATGTCCTTTAATAATACACGGAGGTGTTCAATCTGAAGGATATCACTTCAGCATCAGATGAAGGCATTATACTGTCCGAATCTGAGATTTCACCCTCAGAGGCTACCGACGTATCCTCCTCCTCAGATTAGCCGGAACTGGATCAGAAACCTTACTATCTGAATCTCTGACTTTCCTCTTCAGTTTTTCCCTGAAGCATGGGAATGGCACCTAATTGAATAAGTATATGCAAAAGTAAATACTTAAGTGGCCGTTGCAAAGTGTAAAAGCAATAACTTAAGAGACCGTTGCTATATTGTATTACATTAACAAAACAAAATTTAATAAGGGTATATGTTTTTGTTCTAAGCAGGGCTCATCAAAGTTCTTACTATGTGAATATGGCAGTACAAGTAAGAGTTAATTTTTTCAATATGTAAAATCTATTTTCTAATTAACAGCTCACCAATCAGAAGCAGCAGGTGTATTTTTAAGGTGTGTTTTAGAATTAGAGGCCAACAGCTACGACTACGGCAACAGCCGAAACGCGTCAGCTGGTGCTTCTAAATGCTGACTCTATTGGTGCTTTTGTACTACTATAGTCTGTGTGACAGGCTTGGCTTTTAATCATGTCTTCGATTTATGATTAAATAAAGGATTGAACTTCTTAAGTGGCTCCCGACTGGTGCTCCTTTTTACTGTACGGTTTAAAAAGTTTGCTGTCTTGACCTATCCTAGTGCAGCACAGTTGGTGGAGGCCCCCCCAATACCTTGCTCCAGGAGTAGAGGAGCTGACAGCTCTACGGAGCGTCCGAGAGACGACTTTCACCCAATCCTGGAGTGGAGCGGACCAATAAGAGGAAAGGAATTGAAAGGACTCCTGGCTTAGGATCAAGGTCACGTGAGCTCCGCAGACGGCTTGGCAAACAGAACGGTGTGTAGGGGTGGATGGGGATTTCCTTCTCCCCATTTTTTTTAACCGGTGAGATGTATTCCGGTGGAGCCGCAGTAAGAGATGGTGAGCACAATAAGACCGGTACCCCACACTGCAACGCTTAACCGAGAAGATTGAGGGTAAGCTTTTCATGTTTCTATTGCCTGGACATTTATAAGGCTCACTATCCTCATTTAAACTTTGCCATACGTTTTATTGTCCGAGGATTGCACAGAATTTAAAAGCACAGGGACTTCCTTGTTGTGCTTGTAATGGCACCTAATGTCTCAGATACCGCAGAGGATACCTGGGCAGCAATTTCTGCTTGCAAATAGACTCCTCCGGGAGAATGGGAGGAACCGCAGGGCACTGCATGTGGCTCCGCTAAAATTTGGAAAGTTTGAGGAGAATGCTGTGGCAACGCCTGAACAGCATCAACCTGAGAGAATGGTGGCTGGCTCAGAGTCAAAAAGTCTATGTTTATGTAAAAGTGTCCTCTCAATGCATGAGGAACAAAAAGGCAAGGGAGGTTCAACAGCTTACACTGAGCCAAACAAGTCAGATCCTGGTCCATAAAGGCAAAAAAAAACTTTAGATATAAAAAGATTTTCCCCAGCACTGCCCGTTTAGCAAAAAAATCAGTTCCCAAAGGTAATTTGCGCCCTCACAAAACCCTACAAGGAATCATCAGATAAGGTTTAAATTTGCAGCACTGACCAAACTAGAATCTAGAAAAAACTGCAACCTCTACATCTTAGCATTAGCTAAGGCACCTACCTGCCTTTACTGCACAACAAAGCCAACACTGAGATTGTCCTCCTTGAGCCGTAACCACTCCGTACTCCTCAGAACAGGAAACAAGCGGTACGTGATCGGCTAACAACTGCGCCGCAGCTTACATAAAGCGCGCATTCTAGCCGATATTAAAAACCGCCTCCTTTTAGACCTGCCTCCATCAATCGAGACGGAATGAAATAAGGCAGTTAGCTTAGAACCACTGTACGAAATCATGCCTGTCAGCACGGTCTGACTAACCATATAAAAAGTGCAACGTTTCTAAAAAATTAACCCCTGAGCCACTAATAAAAATGAACCCTCATTTAGGGATTGTTCTTCTCTCTAGGTTACAACCCCAGTGCCTGCGTCTGCCTTTAAAAAGATTCTGACCTCAGAATCCAAGTCCCCAATAATGTGCAGCCAAATATGTGACCCTCAAAGTGCCAGAGACTCTTTCTATAAGAAAATGGCACTTACCTGCACTTCTAGCTGTCCAGCAGGAGGACAGCTCACCCGGTATGAGAGGAAGCCACTCCTCACAGGGACCTGTGGAAACAAGAAAGGACAGAGTAAACCTACTCAGGCCTTCTATACAGGGGCAGCAACATTATAGGAACTTGTGGGGTGGGCCTCACTGAGTTTTCCTAACTGCTTTAAAGCCACCACTGCCCTACTGAAGAGACTAACATGGAGTACGGCTAGACCCAATCTTGAAAAGAAAGATCAGAGCAAACCTACTCTGGCTTTTAAAATAATAAAATCTTGATTGAAGAACTCAGACACCAAAAACTTCACCTCCTCCTTGCACCGAAGGCAAAAAGAATGACTGGGGTTTCTTGGAAGGGAACTGATACTTTACAGTTTGGCTGTGGTGCTCTTTGCCTCCTCCTGTTGGTCAGGAGTGATATTCCCAACAGTATTTGATGATGCTGTGGACTCACCATATCTTAGGAAAGAAACAACCCGTTATTGATCTACACCCATTTTGTTATATTTCATGCCACCATTTCACCAACAAATGCGATCATATTAAAAAAAGTTAACTTTTTCCCAAACTTTGGGTTTCTCACTGAAATTATTTTTATACCACTTGTGCAATCATGACATAAATTATTGTAAAAGCTTCTCTAGGATCCCTTTTGTTCAGAAATAGCAGACATACATGGCTTTGTCATTGTTTTTTGTTTGCTGATTAGAATGCTGCTAATTGCAGCTGTGCACCACACTTCTATTATTCCCGGCAGTGAAGTGGTTAATCAGGTAGATTATAAGGTTCATTTTAGAGACACCTTCCACCCCCTGAACCCTACCTGATCTCTCTCAAACAGTTCTCTTCCCTCCCTCACCCCCCGCTGTTAACACAGTCTGCCAGTATGCAGTTTAGTTTTTTTTATTATTATAATTATTTATTATTATTATTATTATTTTTTCTGCAGTGTAGTGATCATCCTCAACCCTCCCACCTCTCCGACCCCCCCAAATAGCTCTTTAACCCTCCCACTAATTGCAGCCATCTTTAGTACTGGCAGCTGTCTGCCAGTACCTATAAATACATACATTTTATTATTATTTTTTTTAAATATATTTACTTATTTATTTTTATTTTTCCGCAGGGTGGATTTGATTTAAATCAAGTTTATTTAAATCATGATTTAAATCACAATTGAAATCACTAGTCAGTAAGACAGATTTAAATTGATTTAAATCATGGTTTTCATTTTTAGAATAATAAGTTTTCAGATTATTTTTTCCATTTATATCAGACCATTACTCATTTGGTTATATATCATTAGATATGCATAGATAGATCATTGAAATGAATTAAATTATTTGGAGGTGAACTATCTCCAGTTTAATGTATTTAACTAAAACAATAACATTATTTTTAATTTTTAATGCTTGCTCCTCCCTCCTCACACTTAGGTCCTTGTGCAGATCTATTCCACTCCAAACAATCTGCTATTCATTAAGCTACATGAAACTTAGTATGGGTTAATTGTGTGTACATATATTTGCAGTGGAGCAATGGCTTTAAAGTGACAGCAAAGTCAAAATTAAACTTTCATGATTTAGAAAGAACATGCAATTTTTAAACATTTTCCAATTGACTTCTCTTATATAATTTGCTTTGTTCTCTTGGTATCCATTGTTCCCATTCCTGCATAGGTAGGATCAGAAGCAATGCACTACTGTGAGCTAGCTGCTTGTTACTGTCTCACCCAATATATTCAGCTATGCTCAAGTAGAGTATTGCTTTCCTTCAAAAAAAGATTTCAAGAGAATGAAGCAAATCTGAAAATAGAAGTAAATCTGAATTCTGAAAATTGTATGCTCTATCTAAAACCAAAAAGTTATCTTTCATGATAATGTTCCTCTATTTATCAATACTGACTGATCATTTTATAAAAAAAATTCTGTGAAGAAGGGGTATGTTATTTCTCTAGACACAAATTCACAGTTTTGAGAACTACAAAACCAATAATGGGCCAGATTACAAGTAGAGCTCAAAATATCGCTTTTGTGAGGGAGATATTTGCGCTCCACTTTGTAATAACAGAGCATGCAAATGTACGCTGGTATTACAAGTTGGGTGCAATGCGAACGCACAGTTCCCCATAGACTGCAATGTTTTTTTCCTAACACCCCACACCCACCACTTTTAACCGCTAAAAACTGCTTTGTGCAGTTATTTTTTTATTTTAAAAAAATGCTACTTTTTTTAATAAAAAAGTAAAACATACTTAATTTTGGGGGCAATTGGATCACTTTTTGAAAATTAACCAGAGATCTGATCTCTCGTTCATTTTCAGAGCACTAATTGCTAACACGAGCTTTTGGTTGCAAAAACCAGCAACTTGTAATGGCTGGTTATTTATGATAATTTAGCATTTAAAGGGATAGGAAAGTCAAAATTAAACTTGCAGGATTCAGATAGAGCATGTCATTTTAAGACACTTTTAAATTCACTTCTATTTTCAAATGTGCTTAGTTCTCTTTGTATCCCTTATTAAAAATGAATATGCACATATCACACACTAGTGGGAGCTGCTGCTAATTGGTGCCTGCACACATTTGTCTCTTGTGATTGGCTAACTAGATGTGTTCAGCAGGCTGCCAGTAGTGCAATTCTGTTCCTTCAGCAAAAGATAACAAGAAAATGAAGCAAATTTGATAATAGAAGTCAATTTGAAAGTTGATTAAAATTGTATGTTCTATGTGAATCATAAAAGGAAATTTTGGGGTTTACTATCCCTTTAACTGTTAATCTAGCCCAATATGTGATAATATCTTCAAGATAGAAAAATTGTCCAAAAATAATCCAACAGAAACCTTTGGGAGAACATGACATTTTGAATGGATTAATGGAATATATTTAACAAAAAAAAACATAATTTTAGCCATGAATATACAGCATCTTGCTATATAATTAAAAACTAATCTATAATTCAAAATGAATAACCTTTTGATTATAATGTATCTTAAAAAGAAACTATCTTTAGATAGAATTTTCCTCAGAAAGCTTTTTATTTTAAAAAATCCTATATAAATAAAAAAAATCTTATTAAAATAAAAAAATCTGATGTAACCAGATCAATTTTTTTTTTATTTTTTTTTAAATCATTGATTTTCATTGGTTAATGTTTTGTAATAATATTAGTTAAATATAATATTATAATAATATAAAATTATGAAGGAATAGTGATATTATACATGAACATGACTGATATATTTAAAAAAAATGTCAATTCACGGAGTATACAGGGGTCAATGTATACTGAACATTGTAATGTATTGCTTACTGCCTGTCATGTATTGTCATTTGTCATTTTTTTTTACCTTTCATTCAATAAAAAGATTTGGAAAAAAAAATCATTGATTTTTATCCACCCTGTTTTTCTATAGTGTAGTGGTCCCCCCACCTCCCCCCCTCCGGCGATCGTTAGTTACTTTCCCCTTTTTTCTGTAGTGTAGCCCCCATTCCACCCTCTCCCTTAATTTTTATTTCTGCAGTGTATATTTCTCCATTAAGAGTACATATATACATACATACATAAACATATATGCATACACAAATATATATACACATATACGTATATATATATTTGTATATATATGTATATATATATATATATACACACACACACATATTTAAATATATACACATATATATACTGTGTATATATATATATATACACACACACACACACATTTATATATATATATATATATATATATATATATATATATATATATATATACACATATATACATATACACACACATTTATTTATATATATATATATATATATATATATACACACTATACAAATACACACACATACAGATCCACCTTTGAGTCCTTTCCAGTCACATACCATATCTCTTTAAATTAATTTTTAAAAATGTTTTCATTAATAAACCTTATATTATTAGATGTAAGAATTATAAATTTAACAGAAATAATTTATTTCCATATAATTTATTTGTTTTTTGTTGTGCAAACTATCAAGCAATTATGGTTTACTTCAAGTCTCCAAAAGTGTAAAATTTCTCAGTGATATTTTGTTTTACTCTCAATTACAATTCTTATTGTAATATGAGCACTAACATCACTCTCTGTGCACTCCATTAAAAGTATTTAAAATATCAGCTGCATTAAGATTCTCTGGTTAACATTTTTTACTGTCCACTTCTAATAACGTGGATCATAGATTTATAGTGTTATTTGTCATGAAAATTGTATTACCTTCTAAAAAAATGATGTTGTTTTTTTACACAACAAACTAAAAAATATATCTAAAAATAATTTTCTTGGAAAGAAAAAGAAAATAATTTAAATTACGCAGCTAAATTACAAAAATAATGAGCTGGTGTTTAAAAACAGCATAATCGTTTAAAATGAGTTTAAAAAACATACAAGTGTGTTAAAAAAAACTAAATGCTTAATAGAAAAAATGTCAATATTTTGCATAATGTATTTATTTTGCACAAAAAAATAACTGCCTTCCAAAACAGTAGTAGATACATGGGGTAGTTTTGTAGATGAGCTATTAGGGACAAATGCAGTAAGGAATCAAAATAATTCTAAAGCTGCAGACATAAAGAGCCCTGCAGATTACATAGGACTGGTTAGCTGGCCCATAGCTTTTTTATCTTCCATGAAAATATGTGTGTTGTGTTTTTATATATATAATGCCAGCTGTCTGCATGGCACAGTGACTGATGCTGCTGATGGAGGAGGCAGGGCTCAGTTCCCAGCCTCAGTTGCCATGGAGCTTCATCCAGGGTGTGACGATACAAGCCAGCATCTCCTGGCGAGGAGAGAGAGCAAGAGCTGCTTCCCCCATATCCTACAACCTACACTGAACATCTCACCTCATCTATCACCTGAGCACCCCACACCTATTTAAATGATTACACCTGCTTTATTTGCCCCCTCTAAGCTCATCACCACATTTACACAAATAACCTTAACCTGTATACCTCCACACCTGCAGAGTACTACATCTCTCTAACATGCTTTGCTAAGCTTCCAACCTCAGTTCCCCTCCTTTCATCTAAACAACCTCTGTTCAGCTGACAGAGTAACCCTCATATTTCTGCATCCTCAGCTTGCAACCTTCCAATCTGGTTTCACAAACATTTTATTTTTTTAACAAGTGTATGGATTAGGCTGCCCTAACATAGGAAGTGGGCATAGGGTAGGGGGCAGTGCCAGGCACAGACAGTTAACAAAGTGACGTACACAAAACCAGAGCAAGGGAGGGGGAGCAGGAGTGAGGAATAGAGTGAGAGACAGGAGAGATAGAAAGGGAAACTGTCGAGTACAGGAAAAAAATTGTTTGCACTAAGAAATAGGATAAAAAGAAAGGGGAGGGTTAAACGAAGAGAGAGGGGTGGGAAGATAGAATGATATTTGTGAGTGAGGCAGAAAAGGATAGACATGTAAAGCACTCATGTGAGCTGGCAGCAGAAAGCAGTGGGTAAGGGAAGTACCTCTGCTGTGATAAGGATAAACATCCTTCTGCCCTGACTGATACCTAGCTTGCTTTTGAGATGGATGGCAAGCACTTTTCACTGTGCAAGCTGTCTGTGCTCCAGCTGCTGCTGGGGAGGACACCCCTGGTATGATCCCCTCCTGACGGAGAGATGGCGTTGCTGTGGTTGGCACTTCTCTGGTTCCATCATGCCCAACAGATTCTCTTTGCCAACAAGGTCTTCCAGAGCACCTTCTGGACCAACACTACTGAAGACTGGATTCCAAGTCCCACTCCTACATTCCTTCCATCATCATTTTCTCCATCTTCCCTTCCAACACCCTCTCCATCTGCCTTTTCTTCATCTCCTCCATATTCTTACCCTCCTCTTCAAATTTCTACCCCTTCTCTTCCATCCATTTCTCCCACTTCTTCTTTTGCAACGTCCTCTTCTCCTGCCTCACTTTCTCCTCTCCCCCCCTCTGCAACCCCCTCTCCTGCTCCGGATAAGCCAGATGAAGAGGGCAGTAAAGCAGCTCTGCGCTTCCTACACTCAGGGGACCCACTACTTCTGTCTGAGGCCAACTGCTCAAGAAGGTTTGAGCTCCATGACCTGCAAGGACCTCCACCAGACACTGTGCTTTCCCATCTCATGGGATCACTGGACTGCCTCCTTCATGCAGCAAACTTCCTTAACATGATGTTTCAGGCCAATGATATGCGTGAGTCAAGTGTGAGAGAAGACATGGAATGGTATCATGCTCTGGTACGGAGTTTGGCAGGTGGGGATCTCTACATCCACCGTGCACTTCTCTCCTTCACCACACATCCCATGTCATCCAAGCCGCAACTGCTTCTCCAGGCCACAAAGGAAGGCCATGAGGTCCTTCTGAAAGACCTTTCCTCACTGCTCCACCATAGGAGACGTGGAGTGGACTGGGGATCCTGGGCCAGCTTCCAGGTCAAACCCCCTCTGATCAAAGCCATCCTATTAAATGACCTCCGGAGCTTAGATACCCCAAAGTGGAGTCGTGGAGACAGTTATATGGTGAACTCCAGCCATGTGCAATGGTCTCAACCTTTTTTGGAATGTGAGCAAGGACGTTTTGGTCAAGGATGGATGCTCTCTCTCTCTGCACCTTTCTATGGTCTGAAACCTGACTTAAGCCCTGAGTTTAAGTGAGTATGCCACCATTTTTATGTGTTATGGAAAATAACCAGAGGATATGTAGGTAGAGAGTGAATAGAAATTATTTAACAAACATCTCTCTCTCTCTCTCTCTCTCTCTCTCTCTCTCTCTCTCTATGCAATATACTGTTACATTAATTAATTAATATATGCACTTTGCTCTCTGATTCTCTTTTTCAGCCACCTGAATCTCTTATTTCTCCTGCCCTCCCCCCTCAGATTAGTCTCATACACACACACTGATTTCAGTATCACTCACATCCGCCTTCAAACTGAGCAGCTGTTAAGCTGCAAATCTCCCTGTGCCAGCTCTTAGTGAGCAGATGGCACTGGAATGTCAGACTGCCCAGGCATATACCTGCCATCAGTACTTCTGTATACCAAACTTATTGATCCCAATCTGTATATTCATATCTTGTTTTTGTATTGATAAAATGTTTCCTTTTCAAATAATTTTACAGAAAACAAATGGCTGATAGGATTTTCATCTGGAATATAATCTGTACAATATGTTTTCCTTATCAAAAAGAATATTCATATCCCATTTTTAAACTTCTGTCTAAATCCATTAGCATGTACTGTTTACATAAGACCTCAAAAGTGCTAGATGACCTGAATTTTCAAAACAGTTGCTTTGTTATAAAAAGTTAAAGGGGAGAGAAGGGCTATAAACAATAAAAGCAGGCAGAGGTAATACAAAAAGGCTCTGCCAATAATGTAAAGTTCTCCACTTAGTGTTAATTAAAATCTTATTTTCTGCTTACTATAAAATGCACATTTGTATAACCCAGTCACTCTTATTGAGATAAATAATAAGAGAATTGCCCTCAGTCTAAGGACTTGTAGTCCCATTTGTTCACTGTCGACAACATGTGCAGTTTGTAAAGGGTTATTCACCTGTTAACAAGTTATGTATATGAGGAGCCAGTGACATAAATATGGATCGTTGTTAACATCCATATAGATAATTACAAGGAAATAATAGTGCAATGATAAAATGCTCTTCAGGAATGTATTTAGTTTTTGTGCTGCCCAGGGCACTGGGAAATCTACTACCTCTTAAACTCCCTTCCCCCAACAATTGTAGTAAATATTTGTTTTATCCACTAAACAACCAAGGATTAATGATTTGTAATAAAATTACAGAGGTAATAGAACAATGCTTCTCTTCCTAAAGCCTCCTACTCTAGGCACAAGCTTAGCTGGTGTAAGCCAAACAACGGAGCTAAGTCTAATGCATTAAATCATGCTTGCCTCTAACTAAAGGGGTCAATGACCTAGGTAATACATTGAGGCTCCCAAGTGGACTTAGTATGTTTCTTACACTTTTTAATGGGTTAAGCCCAGCATTTATGCAACAGTATTTTATTATCACACTATTATATCCCTTTAATGACAGGTACACAATGATTTGGCAGCATGTATTCGGCAAAACAATTACACGTGTGAGAAGTTGTTGAGATTTGGGAAGTATCATTAACATATATATATAGTGAGTCAATGACATGTAAGTAAGAAGTCAGTAGCCTGTACTGTATAACATATGTAAGAGAGCAGTAAACCTATTCATATTCACTGGCATTTTTATATAAGGGAATGTAAATGGGGAGTGAAGGGACTGGGCTGTCACCTCACTCAGGAGTTAGATTTCTAAATGGACAGAATTCTATGAACTTTATTGTGAGAAAAAATCTCTCTAATTCCTTTAGTGAATCATATTAGTAAGATGACTATGCAGAGAAAAAAATATGTCTTACTGGAAAGTTCTTTGAGTTCTTATTGATGCTAGGCCAGTGGCAAGTAAATCAATAATAACTATGCACATGGGGAAACAGGTCCAACACACATCATAAACACTAGGGATTACTCAGCGAGGTCCTTAATAAATAAAAAATAAAAAAACGGGTTGTACTGGAAGATGAAATATTTTGAAGATGTTAAAATAACTTAGAAATTCATCTTAATTAAGGTTGTTCATAATTCATCTTTCAAGTTCAGCCGACTGTATAAATGTACTTTTCTTCACATAAACATATAATTCCTTCCACTTCTCTGTTATTCCCTCTTCTCCCTTTTTTGTCTTTTTGCCCCTCCTCTCTCATCCTTCTCCATCTTTCATGTCTCCTGTCATGTCAATGGTTATTCCCTGTCTGTCTCATCTCCTTCATCCCTCTCTCACCTTTTCATTCTTATATTGTGATGTCACATTTATTTCTAGCTCTCTCACATAATCGTCTGCAATTTATCGTTTTACTTTTATCTTTTTCATTTTCTATCATTTTCTTCTTTGCCATATGGTATCCCATTGCTCAATTCTCCTCATCCCTCTATCTTATATCATTTTTCTCCAGTTCCCAAATTCTCTAATTTTCCATTTTTTTATTCGCCTATTCTATCCCTTTAATTTTCTCCCTATTCTGTGACAATGTCAATTGTATCTTTATCTATCCCTCCATTTCCTATTTCTCTCTTTTCAATTCTCTCACCTAATTCCTTCCTCTTGTTTCCTAAATATCTACCTGATAGCTCTTTCTCAGTCTCTTGTTTCTCTGCCTCTCTCAAACTATAACCCATCTCTCTAATGTGCTTTGTAATCTGAATCCCTCTCTCTAATATCTCTAACTACATTTCATATCTTCAACTCTCTAGAATATCCCATCACTCACTTTATTTGCCCTCCTATGTCTCTAAAATTTATCCCCTTAACCTCCCCCTCTTTAACAAAATATTTCTTACTTTGTGTCTTTTTGTATCTGTTTACCTCTTCTCATTTTCCACTTACTGTTTTATCCTCCTCCCTCTGCAATTTCTCCACTCTCACATCTTCCCATCTTTGTCTCATTCCTTTCCCCTTCATATTATCCAATCTTTCTTTTTTATAACATTTATATGTATTTATTAATTTCTCCCTCTCATGCCCTCACATCACATAACAATGATGAACCTTGAGACCTCTAGATTTCATAATAGATATACACAAAATATAATAGAGGTCTACTTGACCTTCAAGTCACTTTACAATGGGATGTGGCTACTGACAAAACTTTGAGGTAAAATATCTTCCTTTTTTAACATAGAGATGTTCAGTTGATATTTCCTATTCAGCTTTTTACAGTTATGCTGCATCACTTTCAAGTGCTTCAACATTTGGGTATTATGTCCCTTTAAGGTTTAACCCTTTGAGTGCTAAACATTTTCCAACCTGGGTGCTAAGCTGAATTTTTTTATGTTTTTTTTTTATTTTTTATGTATTTACATATAACATTTTTTTTCTTTTTTTTTCTTTACAGATCCCCATTTATAGCGTTGGAAAGGTTAGGCGATTATCTTTCCAACGATGGCTCTTGGGGGTCTGTAACTGCTTAGATGCCTGAGATACAGGCTTCTAAGCAGCATGCCCCCTTTCCCTATACTTTGCATCGTCCATTTTAAATAAAGTTGCGCAGTGATGTCATCACGTCACTGCGTGTGACGTCACTGCACAAAACGTGAAGCTCTAGCAATGCCTGTCACTATACAGGCTCGATCGCGGGGGTAGGAGCGGGTAGAAGCCTCCAGATCTCCCTCAAAGTGGGAGAGTGCTAGCGACCACTCTGAGCCTTCGATAGCACCTTAGTGACACAATTTGCGATGGCTCAGAGCCATCGCTAGCACTCAAGAGGTTAAAGGAGTTTCTCTACTAATCAGCGACTAATATGCAAAGGCATTGAGTTACAATAAAAAAATGCTTCCCTTAAAAAATGAGGCAACACAAACATGCACAAAACAGCTGAAAAGGAAAAATCGGTGCCTTTTTCAAATGAGTTGTTTCATTTGGTAGTTACCTATGTTTTAGGTGGTTTTATTTTTCCTTTTAGGGTGCTTTTGGCTCTAAAATAAACCTTAAAGGGACATGAACATCAAATTTAAACTTTCATGGTTCAGGATGTGATACAAGAAGAAAGGGCGCCTCCTAGTGTAGCCAATATATATAGGGATAGATATAATCAGATGTAAATTTTATACTCGCATATTGTGAAGGCAACAAAGGTAGTGCCAAGGTAAGCAGTCTGGGAACTCAGCAGTGTCCCAGTTGACTGTGCACCAAATGCAAGGGCAGCTCCTCTTGACAGGTTCTTGTGGTAATCTGAAAAAATAGAAGGTATACAGAGGGCGACTCCTAGTGCAGATTAGTTAGCAATGTATGTACCCACTAACTTATCCCTTCAGAGAGGTACTCACACAGTAGAAAGCACACTGTAGTGCTAATGCAACCTGCTGGGTATATTACAGTGGCCCAGCGCACATACTACTCCGGCAATAAATTGTTCCAAGGTATTATGATGATCAAACGAGAAGATAGGAGACTTCAGTAGTATAAAAAAAGAGCTTTATGTAAAAATCAATAGATGAACAAGTAAAAACAATCAGTAAAACACGCTACGCGTTTCTCAGAGCTGACCACTCTGTTTTCTCAGGCAAGTGATACTGATCTATAACTGAAGTCTCCTATTTATATTACCTAAAACCAATTAGGATGTAAGTTACACCCAGTACACACCCTTTTCCTTTTCTCCAACAGGTGTATCTATGGTAACCTTTTTAACTAAGCACAACATTTCTTGATTATAGCATACAACATATCTGATCTATCTTATGCAAAATGTGCTAAAATCTTATCCAAAATTTGACATGAGTACAAAAATATACAATGTAGAAAATAACACTTTCGCAGAGCATTACATAAAATATACAATGTAGAAAATAACACTTTTGCAGAGCATTACATAAAATATACAATGTAGAAAATAACACTTTTGCAGATAATTACATAGGCATATAAAAGTGGTATATCACATTAAACGATTTGGTTTGTGAATAGAATAATCTGTGTATGAGTACATAGACTTTATGTTTGTTTTTTGCTAGGTAATCAACAACCAATGCAATTTTCTAGTTGTTATGTGGGATCAACTTATGTTGCCAGTTTTCCATAATTTTCGAGACTATGTTTGCTGTTTAAAGAGACTAACCAATATGATCATGCCATATGTATGAGTCATGGCTTGTAGGCGTGTATTATTATGTATCTATTTTATCGCCGAACTTCTAACTAAACCTTCAGCCCTTGTGTTAGCATTTTTTATAAAAACCAGCACGCTGTGTATCCTTCTCATGACCCTCACTTCAAACTTGCATACATTCCCATAGGTAACGATCCTACATAATTTTGTTGTACACAGACATAAATTAGCATCTACCATGCTGTGAAGTAGGCAGCCAATCAGTTTGCTCTATGACTACAGGGGTGTGTGAATCTTACCAAATGGCTATGTTTGATAGAATTTCAGCCAATCTATGAAGCTGTATTCGAAAGTGGGCTGATCTTGTCCTCACAGCCCTTGGCCGCTGCGGCTATAGTAATACAGACTAAAACACACAAACAATGCGATGTCTGAGTGTTGTACAATTGTTGCCCATCTTTAATAAGTTTGTCTGCATAACCTAATAAATAGTGAACTATATCGGAACAATATCTCCTATAGTCTCCGTACTAAAAAAAAAATAATCTTTTATTGTTGTCTATATGGAGGTGTGTCCGTATTAGCCAATGATCTTTCATGGCTATTAAAGTGGAATAGATTGAGTGTGAAAATGTGAAATGTGAATAAATATAGAAAGCTTTCTTAGCTGTATTCCATTCCAAGTGCCAAATGTGCTAATATATATGGTGAAAGCCATTTAAAATGGGATATAGCTAAATATATATTATCAAATAAAATATCTATAGATAAATGTATATTCCTAATCCTAATTTGTGAACATATCTAGTATATAAACATATAGAAATGTAGTATTACCTATCTATGTGAGTCATGTGAAACAAATGTGATAACTATATAGAAGTGATGATTGTGTGACTGTGTAACTAATTGGGAAAAATCTTTCCTATGAATGCCCTATCTCTCAAGTTTAATAAGAATATATATGAAACAATAATATTGACTATGGTTGATATATGTGATCTATATATATATAGAACGTGTTTGGATGAATAATGTAAGTGTACTAAATATACCATTAATAATACAATAGTGTCAGTATCTATAGTTGAACTATAAAAATAAACATTACTAATGAGTGTGATATGCTATTCATTTATTCTATAAAGTGTATATATATGTGACGTACTAATAATAAACCATACCTGTATTAAATATTAATAATTCTTATGAATAATGTTAGAATACTGAGATTATTGATCTAAAGTGACGATATATAATGTGGTAAAAATAAATACTATATATGTGGTAAGTGTGTGGGAATGAATTAGTACCTGGATATATTATAGTATATAAATAAAATAATAATACTATGTAATCTAAAAGGCTGCTGTGTCTATTACTTCATTAAGACCCTCTGGGTGTAGAGATGAGAATTTATAGATCCAGAAGGTCTCTCTTTGGCGGAGCTTAGTCATTCTATTTTGTGAGTTGCTGGTAGTCACTATTTCTAATGGGATGATATTCATAAGGCATTGATTAGTGCCATGTGATACTGTGTGATGTCTGGAGGTGCTGTATTTATCTAATCCTTTCAAAATACATCTAAGGTGTTCGGACCATCTTTGTCTTATCATCCTGGTTCAGGATGTAATTATGAGCAAATGTTCAATTTACTTTGGTTAACAAATTTACTTTGTTCTCTTGTTCTCTTTTTTTTAATTATACCTTGGTATGCTCAGGGGCAGCAATGGGCTACTGGGTGCTAGCTGTACACATATGAATCTTGTAATTGGCTCACCAAATGTGAACAGCTAGCTCCCAAAAGTGCATTGATGCTCTGGAGCTGACTTAACCTATACATTCTAAACACATATTTTTATACAAGCAATAGCACAATAATAAAAGGCTATAACACATTACAGCATTTTCTTTTTTGCACTTTTATGTATCCCTATCTCTCCAACCTTACATACTTTTTTCATGTGACTTATTTTGGTGCTATATTGTTATCACTGTGACAATAGCAATCATTTAAAACCAATAGCATTTTGACCACAGACATGGTGGGTGGCTAGACTATTGCTTCTCACACAACATGAGAGGCATGAGACCTTTTATTTGTAACAAGTCTCTTCTTTTAAATGAGAATATCTGTGTCCCTACCTGTCATATGTGTTCATAGCAGTAATGATTATCTCACTCTCTTTTGTTAGTTTGTTTAAGTAGTTTGGAAGAAAAATAACAATCATGGTTTCACGTGCCAGTAACTGTAGTTACCAACATGCTTTGGCATGGTCTTTTTACAGAGGCATCACTAGAAACCTCAGGGCCCCAGTGCAAGAATACATGAAGGTGCCCCCCCCCAACAAAAAAAAAAGAATTTGAAACATTTACCTTTTTTTATTTTTTAGTAAAGCAACGTGTGCTGTTCATTATAAAACATTTTAAGTATACACTGCAGATATAAATATTTGACATAACAGAAAACCAAGAGCTGTAGCTACAATGAAAAGAAAAGTTTGCCAACAGTTTGAGAGTACAGGTAACGCGACTGCTCCTTGTACTGAACAGATCTGACAAGACAGGCAAAATTAGCTTGAACTAGCACTCCATGTGAAAGCTGCTAAATATCAGAGATCCAAACAACCTAGGGAATGTAACCAGGCATGCACATGCAACTTCTCATTTTAATCATCTCCCTCAAAAGCCTCCAAGTCTTCAAATGGTCACCATTTTCACATTCAGCCGCCCCGTATTGCCCACCTCTCTGTGTAGAAGTGTGTCTACAGACTGCTACCATTTACTGACCACACAGGGGTAGGACAATTTTTTGCTAGCCCCCCCCCTGCAGAGTTGCCAACAGTCCCTGATTTCCAGGGACAGTCCGTGGATTTTTTTGTTTGTCCCTGGAAATGTCCCATCCAGGAGATTTGGAGGGCTGCAGATGAGCTGGAGCATGTGTGACACAAGTTAATGGGGAGGAGCTGCTGGTGAGGCTATGTGTACATGCTGAAAGTACTCTGCTTGATCACTCAGAGCAGGTCTAGGCAGGGACTTCTTGATGCACCTTCTCTGAGTGACAATGTTTAAACTGCCAACAATTAGAACACAAAAACCCAACAACTTACAAACAACTCCTCCAAACTAGGTAAGGCGCTGTGCTGGTTTGTTGTAAAAGAGGGGGGATTATAGATAATTTATTGTTTGCAAAACAATTTATTGTTTTGCCCCCACCAGCTCACCCAGTCCAGTGCTGTGCATAATCACACAGTAAGATCAGTTGCACTGAGGACCAGCTTGCTGTCTCTCTCCCCCTCTCTCTTTTGCTGTCTCTCTCCCCCCTCTCATTTGCTGTCTCTCTCCCCCTCTCTCTTTTGCTGTCTCTCTCCCCCCTCTCTTTTGCTGTCTCTCTCCCCTTCTCTCTTTTGCTGTCTCTCTCCCCCCTCTCTTTTGCTGTCTCTCTCCCCCTCTCTCTATCCCCCCTCTCTATCTCTCTCCCCCTTCTCCATCTCTCTCCCCCTCTCTATCTCTCTCCCCTCTCTCTATCTCTCTCCTTCTCTCTCCCATCTTCCATCTATCGCGCGACCACACCCCTTCACGGCCATCACGCCCGGCCACGTCCCTCCATGCCCCCGGTCATGCCCACTTCTGCCGCGGCGCAGATCTTCAGCTAGGAACTCAAAGGCCAGGTGTGTTTGTCCTCGTGCTGTCTCTACTGCGCATGACAGCTTCGGACAAACACACTTGGCCTTTTATTATATAGGATATATTTTTTAAGTATACCTACCCCATAGTTAATTAAGCCGCTATTCTATATTAAGCCTATAATATTTTCTTCCTCGGCTCACTTGACTGGAGGTTGACCCCCAGGGTCAGTAGCCATCACTTACATTATCCATTGATTATACATTATTTATTTAGTATTTTTCATTGTTATTTAGTATTCACTGACGCACTTTTTGCTATATCCTTATAATTTTATATGGGCACTGGAGTTACTGATTTTTAACAGTATTTCTGATGTATATTGTTATATCTTCAATTATCTCCAATCTCATTGTGTGATAACGATCTCAGATGTATTATGTGATAATTGTTCCTGACACATTTAGTTTTTAATTGTGCCTCCTTGTGTGCACCTTTTGATCACATATTAATGACTGAGATGACTGGTCCACTCACTGAGGCATTTTAGCGGTTTTTGTTTTGAGGTATTCAAGATTGTGCTTTTATTATTAGCTATGTGCCTTTATGTGCGCATCATCACTTATCATGTTGACTTGTTTTTAACCAGATATATTGTACTATGTATTTTGTATTAAATGCTGAAATGTTTCTATGTTACTATTTTTTTCGATTGCAAGCTTACCTCTCATTGACTGACATTATATTCCAACAGTTTACCCAGTAGTGTGCAATTTGACACATGAGGAGGTGTGGTCTTAAGTCAGATTTTGATTGGTCAGTTAATGTTTTATATGTGGAGCAAGTTGTTGTTAAATTATACAGTGTGATGAAGCAGCATGTGTTGCTGAGAAACGCGTTGCTGCTCATTTGTGTATTTTAATAAATTTACATATTTTATACAACCACTTGCTCGTATACTTGCTACTGTTTTTAAAGTTTTATACCACTCAATTTGGGCTACATCACACCCTTATTTTTTCCTGCTGTCGCACTACTAAATTTGGCCATGATACAGCTCCCTCTGCCTGTACCTTTGAGCCTACTGGCGTCTGATATCATTCGGCACTCCTGATAGGACACCGCTGGTCATCTGACCTGACGTTGAACGCTCCAGTTGCAGCTGTGAGTCATACGGGTGACTCTGAGGGTCCCGTATTGTTCCGCCTGGCACTCCGGTTGTGCCGCTTCCTCTGTGAGTTACCACTGCTAGGGGATCAGGGCATATTTTCTCCCGCTGGTTGATCCTGTCTGTACTACACCATGTGGCGCCTCTCTTCCTTTCTTCTTTTTTAGGTTTACATCGTCTGATCTCCTTTCTCAATAGTGCGGCCTCTACAGAATAAACCTACCATTTGACTGCACGAGCGCACCTCTCTGGGACCTTGGTGTCCCTGTTTTTGCATATTGCTTTTCTATATGGGGCATTGCTTCCTATAACATCTTAGTGATGTCACTGAATGTAAAAAATATAACTGCAAATGATGAAATTCACAGTTGGCAGAATTGCGCTTTCTATGGTTGGTAGATGTCTATGAGGCCTATTTATGAAAGGTCTTGCGGACCTGATCCGACAGTGCGGATCAGGTCTGCAAGACCTTGCTGAATGCGAAGAGTAATACGCTCTCCGTATTCAGCATTGCACCAGCAGCTCACAAGAACTGCTGGTGCAACGCCGCCCCCTGCAGACTCACGGCCAATGGGCCACCAGCAGGGGGGTGTCATTCAACCCGATCGTACTTGATCGGGTTGATTTCCGGCGATTTCTGTCCACCTCATCAGAGCAGGCAGACAGGGTTATGGAGCAGCGGTCTTTAGACTCGCCAGAAACTCGGCCCTTCAAGCTCCATACAGAGCTTTATAAATGGGCCTCTATATTTGCAATGTCGTTCTGTCTAGATAGATTTAACTCTAATTAAAATGGTATACATAAATATTTTTTGTATTGCTTTGTTATTAACCCTCTTCTGCCTGGACATCCATATAAAATGCAACCTCCTGTGCCCAACACACATTACAAAAAGCACACACGTTACAAATGCACTTTGCTAGGATGCACAAGCAAACATTACATAACACAAAATTCCAAGCAGCCTCTCTCCGGTCTTGAGTATAACAATCCTTTTGTTTTAATAATGTGACTTTCCAGGGAGAACCCCTTCCTCAGACATAAACAGTAACAATCAACTTACCCCAATATATACCCTATTACACAGTGACATCCGCTGGCCATCCGTCCGCCTCTCCTCCATGCAACTGCGCATGCATGGCAGACTATACGGAAACTTCAGCTGGACAAATCTAAAATGAAAGCACATCATAATTGCATATATACTATACAAAATAATGTGAGCTGGAATACAACAACATCATAACTGATCCATTTCTTCTTATTAATCTATAGCAATTAATACATAAAGGGACTAGATCACATCTTACACATTTTGACTATTTATAATGATCTCATTATAAATGTACTCACTAAACATCTCTCCTTACAGATAAATGGCACTATTATATTCCATTGCTGTTCCCCATATCTTTACAGGAAACAACTTAGATCGAGATTGGTGTTGAGACCTTGTGGGTTTATAGTAGTTTAGGAGGGTAATTCCTCCATGCAGAATAGGGAGTTACAGATAGCACAAATGTATACTAAATTAATTGTAAGAGGATAAATACAATAACATAATATTGTATTATTATTATTGTATTAATATTGTAATATAATATAATATAATAAACATTTAAGAAGAAGAATTGTTGACCTCCATTCTGTTATAGAAGAGGTTGATCCCTATGAGATTTACTGATGTGTCCAGACAATAGACCAAGTTATACTTCTACTACTTGGTTACAGGCACCGAAAAATGGTTTCTATCGATGTAGTGGGTGTACCATATGCAATAGTCTGACACAGAGTAAATATTTTGTACACCCCCATACTAATAGTAAGTTCTGGATCAAATACAGAGGACATGTACTACTAAGTTTATATTGTACATGCTACATTGTATATGAGTCAATAAAACAGAACTGAGTGGGCGGAGCAGTTGAACAGTAGGTTGTCAATCTTCCAGTAACCTGCTTGCTTTCTCTACTGCAGTGCCTTTGGAAGAAAATGTTTTAAATGTTGCCAACTTTGCCCCTACTAGCTACATTTATGAAGCCTCCTTTAAACCAAGCCTTAATGACATAAACACAAGCACCATCAGACATGTTCATGAACATACAAATATCTACAGATATATATTTATTTTAAAAATAAAACACAAAATGGACTGAAGGAATTACTCCATGTGCTTACTACAAGATAGCCTAAATGCTGCTCCCTGTTATTAATAACTCAGGCAGCAGCAGAAGGGTGAAGAGGACCACCCCAGAGGACTGCTGGCATGAAGAAAGAAGAGAAGCACCACCAGAGTCAAGTTGGTGAGAACAAACTTTGGGGTTCAGCTTTACGATTTTTTTTTAGGATTTTCTTTTGGGGTGGGCTTTTTTTATTTGTAAGACCAGTTGTTTTAGTTTAGGATTTTTGTTTTCTTAGTTGAAGAAAGAAGGTTAGGGAAATGCCCAACCAAAAGCCCTTTTCAAGGCAATCTTTTTTTTAGGATAGGGATTTTTTTTTAATTTTTTTTTAATTTTTTTAAATTAGGCTTTTTTTTTGGGGGGGGGGGGGTATTTTTATTGTAGAATGAGGTTGTAGTATTTAGTTGAAAAAGAGCTGTATGTTTTTGCCCTACAAAAATTGCTTCTAAGTGCTATTTTTATAGTAATTTTTAGTGTTAGTTCAGGGTTTTTTATTTATTTATTTTTTTTAAAAAAGGGGCCTTGGTTTTAGTATAGGTGAAACTGTCATTTTTTTATTTTTGGTAGTGTTGTTTTTTTTTTTTTTTTGTAATGTTATGTTTTCTTATTTTTTTAAATGTAGTGTTTGTTATTTTTTGTAACTTAGGTGGTTTTAGCTTAGAGGTGGGAGGGGGGGTTAGGTATTTAAGTAGTGTAGGGGTAGTTAGCATTAGGAGGTTGTGGTGGTATAGGGTAAATAAATTAGGGGCTTATTTCATTGGGGGGTTGTGGTGGTATAAGGGGTTAATAGGTTAAGGGGCTTATTGCATTATGGGTTGTGGTGGTGTAGGGGTTAATAGGTTATGGGGTGGTTAGGTCTTTTGGTTCTGGCAAATTAGGGGTTAATAGTGTAGGTTGGGCTGGGTTTGAGGGTGCATAAAGGGTTAATAGTTTATTTTAGTATTGAATTTATATGTTAAAATTATATGCATTGCCATTTTTAATGCATATTATTTTAAATATTTTATCTAATTTATTTCTATTATTTTAAGGATAAATATATAACTTAAATTAATATAATAATAATAATGTAGTTATTTTTTATTGTTCATTTTATTATTTTAAACATAAATATATCATTTAAATGATATATTTATCCTTAAAATAATGGAAATAAATTAGATAAAACACTTAAAATAATGTGCATTATACATGACAATGCATATCATTTTAACATAGGATATAAATATAGTGACAAAGCTCCTATAGTTATAATAGGGAGTTTTTTTGTATACCTTATTAGTCAGGTAGATTACAGATATTACATAGGTGTAAGCGTTCTGTTGGAGTTAGCCAGGTGTTCCAGGGGGAGTATAGGGAAGCCATGACGTAGGTGTAGGTGGTCTGTGGGAGTTAGCTGGGCATTTCAATGGAGTGTAGCTAAGGCATGACGTAGGTGTAGGCGGTATTAGAGAGTAACTGCGCATTCCACGGGGAGTATAGCTAGAGTATGACAATAGTGTAGGTGTTCTGTGGGAGTTAGTCAGGGATTCCAGTGGGAGTAGGTAAAAAAAAAAGTATCCTGTATACTTTGCCTCCCAAGCAGCATAAGTAATGTTTATAATTTCACTACTCAGGATTAAACCCTTGTTGTGTGGGTTTCTCCATTAATAGAGAAGTAAGATCTCAGTTTGCAATATGCCAAACATTTCATGTCCAAGTTGCAAACTGTCTTCGACAAGCCCGGAAGAGCTACAGCTGCCAAACCTTCTCTTTTGAATCTTTGCAAGAGAATTTAGTCTGTCATCCAGTATGCAATTGATTTCTGTACTGTCGCAAGAGAAACTAATTAGATGGTGCTTTGAAAGTAGTCTTTCATAAATGTTTGAACAACCCAATCAAAGATGAGTTAATTTATCAAGATATTCCTGATTCTCTAGAATGCTTTATAGAATTAATCATCCAATTAGGCACTTGTTTTCTTGAGGGGAATCTGAGAGAGAAAGAGCAAGGAAATCTATGAAGATTATTTTTCGGTTGGCATCCAGTTTTTCTTCTTCTCCTGCTGAATCCGCAAGAACACCACAGTAATTCATCTGTCTGAAGCAGAACAACAGAGGTGGTGCTCTCTAGGCCTATGCCTCCACTGTGGACTCAAAGGTCACCTGTTCGACTTGTCCAACTATGCCAGTTAAAGACTAGGCTTTTAATCTTGATTAGAAGGGCAAGATTAAGCCATCAACCCTGTCTCACCTCCTACAGATCCAAGCTCTTACAACTTTTTAGTCCTCATTGCCTCAGGCACCTGGAATATTTATGGACATCATTTTAGCTACAAATTTGTCTATACCTACAGTAAAGAAAAAAAAAGTTTCTTTTTGCCACTACAACCAGTGGTCAACCTTTAGGTCCACCATTCAGGAAAAACTGATCATCAGACGATTACTTAGAGCAACTTCAGACCTGAAGTAAAGTGTGAGACTTAAAAAAATATTTGCACAAAACACATCAAAAACACATTAAAATAAAGTATTATACACATACAGTATATATATATATATATATATATATATATATATATATATATATATATATATATTAGTATTAGAAAGATATATTAACATTAATATAAATGTTTCAAAAGGGGGGGAGTGACCAAGTTGCAGCCATGTTAAGTCGCAGTCTCTGAGGCTCTGAAAGGAACTCAAATATTTAGCCCATTATATCCTGGAATTTAAAGCTTCTTTCTTATTTGAGGATACCATCAGATTACTGAAACCAAGCTGCTCAGATACATATGAATGAATATTTTAATACCTGTGATCTTCCAGCCCAGATACAGATGGAAGAGATTTTAGGTGGCAGCCTAACATGAATGTCACCCCCTCCCCCCCCCCCCCCCGAGCACTGAGGTTATTATTCTTATTATGGCTATTTCTAATGGGGAGGAACTCCACGCAACACTTCACACCCTTCTTGCTAACCTCGAGAAATAAATTAATCATGGCTTCAACTACTTGATCTTGCTGATACAACGAGGAGAAGTGGAGAGCCCATCGCCATACGCTGCAGCTCACATTTGCTCAACGGAGAGAGAAGAGGAGCAGGGGATAACTGCTGTGGTGAGCAACTTACCTAGCACAGAACACCCCCTAGTAACGTCACACGTAGAAAAAGTGTCGCTAGACCTGCAGTGGGAGCCGATTACAATTACACCACCAGCAAATTACAACCAGCTAGCCGACCTAACATCAGATCGATATACCTGGATGGTAGATGGAGACAAGCCCTTGGCGGTTCTTGGGTGGGGTGCGGCCGACCCACTGGAGAGCCTTCTGGACACCTCCTCTCAATTGGAGCCTAAATTGGTGGCACCCACTAACAACATAAGACACAAGGAAGCTACAAGAATAGCCGAGGCAGCTCTAACCACAGCCCTTGTCAGTAGCCCTATCCTCGAGTCACCATGCCTGGATGCAGAACTCTTTGCTATTCCTGCACAATTATTTATTGTAAATATTCCTTTTCCAAAGGCCCTGGTAACTACACATGAGACAGCTATACTGTTGCATCAAATAAACTCCCAGATTTTTATACTCCAAGAGGAGTGGGATGAGTTTACTCATCTGTTCCATTATGTTTAATCATCTCCAAAGTTAATATTGTTGTCACTTGAAAACTTTTCTGTCTTTGGACCTATACATGATACCTATACAATTCTATTTAACTCTTATACTGTTGATATGGGAGACTTTGACACATAGATAGCTCAAACTCCTAGTTGTTTCCTATATTATCTATGTCAATCAAAATATTTGAGATAGCTATGCGATACCCTAAAACACTAGGCGAAATCCATGTTTTGGTTTTTTTTTCATTTTTTTTTTTTATTTGCAAAGCTTTATTGAAATGTAAATAGGCGAAATCCATGTTTTTACCTCTACTCACCTGGGCTAGAGTTATAGATCACCACACAGGTTTATTATATACTTTTTCCTGTTTGTTGCCAGATTATAAAGTATACTCAACTGCTCTGTTATGTTTAATCATTTCCATAGTTAATAATGTCATCACTTGAAAACTTTAATGTCTTTGGACTTGATGCCTATACAATCTTATTTAACGCTTATACTGTTGATATGGTAGACTCTGACACATAGATAGTTCTAGCCTCTAGTAGTTTCCTATATTTTCTATGTCAATCAAAATATTTGAGTTACCTACAGGATACCCCACAGTACTTGGCAAAATCCTTGTATTTACCTCTACTCACCCAGGCTAGAGTCATAGATCACCACACAGGTTTATTATTGTCAGGGATTCCTCTCATACTACCTGTCAGTAATCACTGTTCCTTTAATTTTCTGCTCACCTTATCCTCTCCACCCTATTTAAGGTTGCCTCCCACTCCACAAGTTGCTTAGTATTGAAGTTATACCTCTGATACACTACAAGCCAACTCCTGCTGTGTACTGAGTTTTCAATAGACGGATCCACGCGACCTGATCACTAACTGCCAAAGTGAACGCTGTTCACATTCCTACGATTCAGCATTTGACAAAATTACTTTCTGCTATTAATCCACAGCGCTCTCTAACACTTTGTCATCTCTACTGCTCTGTATTTTCTCTGCTCCGGATTACACTGCATCGGCAGTCAGCTGGGATACAACCACGCTCATCCAAGCCAGCCGGCGGTGACGTCACACGCCAACTTCAGCACAGTCGGACTGACACACCGCTCTGTAACCACACTTTGTATCGCACAGCTCTCTCAACGATTTGTACTCCGGTAAGCCCTAAACTTCATAAGTATTATGCTGTGGTATCCTGCACCTAAATTCCACTCCTATTGAGATTTTATGCTACTTGGACAATATACAACCTTCATATTTTTCTATAAGACTTTATTTTTAATAGGTTCAATTACACCTCATCCGCTTATATTTCCTGCACTAACAATTGATTATTTTTTATAGAAGTTTCTGCTTCATATTTTATTTAGTTCAGCCCTATATGCCTTATCTGACCTCTGGGGTGTAAACCGATTTCCCTGCTGCATTTCCTCAGTGCACTCCTCTGCACAGGTGGCAGCTATAGGGTAATCTTATTTACACCACCATTATAGAAATCACAGCTTGGTGTTACAATGAAGATACAACCTCTCATTGTACTCTTCAGTAACTTTCTGCTACATTAATTTAGATTTTATTTTGTCTCGGCAATTGAGGTCTTACCATTGATAGCGAAATTATTTTGTATTCCTCAGATTCGCATACGGGTGTGTCAGAATTCTAAGCCCTAAGTAATATGGACCCAGCTGAGACTAACCCACACATAATTGCACTTCAACAAAGGGTTGATCTATTAACTGATGGTCTCAATTCCCTCAAAACAGAGAATGAGACTATAAAAGCTTATATTAGGGATGTGGTTGACAAAAGAATTCCTGGCACTGAGCCCCAAGTTAGTCCCCCAGAGAAATTCCATGGGGATAGATCCCAGTATAGAGAATTCAAAAACGCATGCTTGCTCATGTTTGCATTAAAACCCCATACCTATCCTACTGATAGGGTGAGGGTTCTTACTACGATATCATACTTAAGAGGTGAACCCCGTACTTGGGCGAACACATTCTTTGAGAACAACGAAGAAATCTTAAACTCATTAGAGAATTTCTTCACAGCTATGGGTCAGTTGTATGAGGACCCATACAAACAGATTACGGCAGAAACAGCCATGAGAGGGTTGAAACAAAAAAAGAGGGTTGTAGAAGACTACATCACCGAATTCAAGAAATGGGCAAAAGATTCACAGTGGAACAACTTATCATTGCGGAACCAGTTTAGATTGGGTCTGTCTGACGCTATTAAAGATGAACTTTCACGAATAGATCTACCCCCTACACTCGAAGAATTGATGACCCTGTCCATCACCATAGACAGACGCCTCAGAGAAAGGCAGCAAGAGAGGTCTTCACATGATTTCCCTTACAAAAAACAAGTCACTACCTCACATACTACTTCCTCTACTAAAAGCTTGCCCGAACCTATGGACATAGGATTCATAAAAGGTCCTCTCTCTCCCCAAGAAAAGCTCAGACGACGCAACCTAAATCTTTGTCTATACTGTGCTTCTGACGATCACACAGTAAAAGACTGTCCATCCCTTCTCAGACAGAATAAGGGTAAGATTTCATACCAGCCTTTTTGTTGTACTACCCAGGTACAAACTCATTCTTATTTAACACTGTCTCTTCTCTTACAGTGGGAACAACAGCGGGCCAGTGCATCCGCGATAGTTGATTCCGGAGCCACTGCCTCATACATAGATAAGGAATACGTCACTGTAAATAAAATACCACTAACTCAGAAAAAGTCTCCTGTTTTTCTTAGGGGGATAGATGGTAGAGAAATCACTACTGGTCCTGTGGTCTATGAAACCGTACCCCTCCTGGTGAGTACCACTGACCACCATAGAGAGTTTATTACTTTTGATGTAATCTGTTCACCTGTCTCCCCTGTGGTTCTGGGTATTCAATGGCTTAAAACTCACAATCCAACTATAAACTGGTCTAACAACTCACTGACCTTCTCTTCTCCTCACTGTATTAACAATTGTTTTCCGGTCACTGTCCTACAGACAACCGAAGTCTCATTGTCCCATTGATATCATTCCAGGATCTGAAATACCCTGTGGGCATATATTCCCTCTGTCGAACCCCGAACTTCTGCATCTAAAAACTTATATCCATGAAAATCTAAAAAAGGGCTTCATACGCCCCTCTACTTCTCCCGCAGGTGCGGGGATATTTTTCGTGAAAAATAAAGACGGTTCACTAAGACCCATAATCGACTATAGAAAATTGAATCAGATTACCATAAAAAATAGGTACCCTTTACCGTTGATTCCGGAGCTCATAGAGAGACTTGAAGGGGCCAAATACTTCACTAAATTGGACCTAAGGGGGGCTTACAACCTAATCCGAATAAGATCTGGGGATGAATGGTTGACGGCGTTTCGAACTCGCTATGGATTGTTCGAATACGTCGTCATGCCATTTGGGTTATGTAATGCCCCTGCTACTTTTCAACATCTTATCAACGACGTGTTCAGAGATATCCTGGATGTTTACATTGTCATCTACCTGGATGATATACTAGTATACTCCAAGTCCTTACCTGAACACATCACTCATGTAAAACAAGTTCTCTCCAGACTTAGAAGTAACCATCTATACGCAAAGGCTGAAAAATGTATATTCAATTCGCAGTCTATTTCATTTCTAGGTTACGAAATTTCCCCAGCAGGCATTCGTATGGAGGACAACAAAATCAATACAATTCTACAGTGGCCCATCCCTAAAACCAAAAAACAGGTACAAAGTTTTATGGGATTTGCGAACTTTTATCGAAAGTTTATAAAACATTTCTCCAAGCTCACAGTTCCACTTACTTCGTTAACAAAATACAATAGAACTTTCAAATGGTCCTCTGATGCTCAAAAAGCATTTGATTTCCTCAAGGAAAAATTTACCACTGCTCCCATCCTCCGGTTCCCTGACCCAAAATACCAATTTGTTCTGGAAGTCGATGCATCCAACTATGCAGTAGGCGCAATCTTGTATCAGAGGGAAGACTTGAAAAAACCCCTACACCCTGTCGCCTACTACTCACGAACCCTGAATTTGGCTGAACAAAACTATCCCATCGGGGATAAAGAGTTACTTGCTATAAAGCTATCTTTGGAACATTGGCGACACCTGTTGGAAGGGACTCTTATTCCTATTCTAATCTATACCGACCATAGGAACTTACAGTACCTAAAGTCTACTAGGACCTTATCTGCTAGACAAGTCCGCTGGAATCTATTCCTATCAAGGTTTAATTACCTAATTACTTTTCGTCCATCTGGAAAAAATCAGAAGGCGGATGCCCTCTCACGTATGCCAGTGGACAAACCTTCACCATCCCTTCAACAATCTCTTATCCCACCTCAAAATTTTCTCTGTTTCACCACTGACTCCCTGCCTATCCTAAAAATCGAACAAAGAAAGGATCAAACAAAGGCGGAGCTTGATCTTACTATCAAACCTGACGGCTGCTACTACTTTAACTCTAAATTATACATCCCACCTACTCTCAGATCTACTCTCCTCCACTCTGTACATGACTCTCTACTCGCTGGGCATCCAGGGATTACCAAGACTTTAGAATTAGTTAACAGAAACTATTGGTGGCCTCACATGACCACTGACATAAAAAACCATGTTCAGACTTGTAGTACATGTATAGTTTCAAAAAAGGAAAAACAGCCCCCCTATGGCTTGCTACTTTCTCTACCTACACCAAAGAGGCCATGGTCCGACATTGCACTTGATTTTATTGTTGACCTGCCTCTTTCCTCAAAAAACACCACCATTCTTGTTGTTGTGGATTTGTTCACAAAAATGTGTCATTTTATTCCATGTAACAAACTACCTACTGCTATGGAGACTATCCGTTTACTTATTTCCAATGTTATCAAATACCATGGTATACCCACTACTATCCTTTCCGATCGGGGCACACAATTCTCCAGCAAGTTGTGGTCGCAATTCTGTAAAATATTCAACATCGACAGAAGACTTACCACTGCGTATCATCCGCAAACAAACGGACAGACGGAAAGATGTAATCAGTGGCTTGAGCAATTCTTGAGAGCATTCTGTTCAACACAACAAGACCATTGGTCTGAACTTTTACCTTATGCAGAATTCTGTTATAATAATACGTTACATTCCACTACCAATCAAACCCCGTTCTTTGCAAATTATGGTTTTCACCCTTCTTTCCAGTTGTTACCTACTTCACAGTCCCGCTCTCCCAGCATCTCGGAATTGTCTGACTCCATCTCCTCAAACTTCAGCTCTATCGAATCCTCCATAAAACGAGCCAAAGACATACAAAAACATTACTATGACAAACACAGAAGAACTCCTCCAGTCTACCAAATAGGCGACTTAGTATGGCTCTCTACAAAAAACCTGAGAATGAATACTCCATCCAGAAAACTCTCCCCTCTTTTTGTTGGACCATATCCAGTTGAGAAAGTGATCAATCCAAATGCTGTCCGCCTCAAGTTACCTGACACATTAAAGATTCACCCAACATTTCACGTCTCCCTATTAAAACCCTATAGGGAGGTAAGACGCATCTCAACTCAACGGTCTACTCCAACCGTTACCATTGATCCAAATGTCGAGTATGAAATAAGATCTATTCTCGACTCCCGCCTATACCGAGGAGCTCTACAATACCTCATCAGCTGGAAGGGCTACTCCAAGGAGGAAAACTCTTGGGAACTTGCCAGCAACATTTCAGCACCGCGTCTGGTTTCCAGTTTCCATCAAAGAAACCCTGACCGCCCTGGACCATGAGCCCCGGGAGTTGCTCATTAGATGGGGGATTCTGTCAGGGATTCCTCTCATACTACCTGTCAGTAATCACTGTTCCTTTAATTTTCTGCTCACCTTATCCTCTCCACCCTATTTAAGGTTGCCTCCCACTCCACAAGTTGCTTAGTATTGAAGTTATACCTCTGATACACTACAAGCCAACTCCTGCTGTGTACTGAGTTTTCAATAGACGGATCCACGCGACCTGATCACTAACTGCCAAATTGAACGCTGTTCACATTCCTATGATTCAGCATTTGACAAAATTACTTTCTGCTATTAATCCACAGCGCTCTCTAACACTTTGTCATCTCTACTGCTCTGTATTTTCTCTGCTCCGGATTACACTGCATCGGCAGTCAGCTGGGATACAACCACGCTCATCCAAGCCAGCCGGCGGTGACGTCACACGCCAACTTCAGCACAGTCGGACTGACACACCGCTCTGTAACCACACTTTGTATCGCATAGCTCTCTCAACGATTTGTACTCCGGTAAGCCCTAAACTTCATAAGTATTATGCTGTGGTATCCTGCACCTAAATTCCACTCCTATTGAGATTTTATGCTACTTGGACAATATACAACCTTCATATTTTTCTATAAGACTTTATTTTTAATAGGTTCAATTACACCTCATCCGCTTATATTTCCTGCACTAACAATTGATTATTTTTTATAGAAGTTTCTGCTTCATATTTTATTTAGTTCAGCCCTATATGCCTTATCTGACCTCTGGGGTGTAAACCGATTTCCCTGCTGCATTTCCTCAGTGCACTCCTCTGCACAGATGGCAGCTATAGGGTAATCTTATTTACACCACCATTATAGAAATCACAGCTTGGTGTTACAATGAAGATACAACCTCTCATTGTACTCTTCAGTAACTTTCTGCTACATTAATTTAGATTTTATTTTGTCTCGGCAATTGAGGTCTTACCATTGATAGCGAAATTATTTTGTATTCCTCAGATTCGCATACGGGTGTGACAATTATATATCTCTTCCCTGTTTACTACTAGATCATAAAGTACTCCATATATTTGAATGGGCTCCTAACATCATTGCAGGAAGAAGATGTATTCCTTATACTGTAGTCTGAGCTCCTCATATACTTATAATAAGCCCTCCCCACCTGAGTTGACGTAACTCCTATTATCTTCACCATTAGGATTACATTTCTATCCCCTTACAAGTGGTTCGTGCCCTTGTACCTGAGTATAGCACACTGAGTTTCTGCATGTAGACAGAGTACTTACACCTCTGTTCTCCAAGAACAGCATCAGTACTTGGTTCTACCTTTACATTGTCTTAATGTCCAATCTATGTAATAATTTCACACAGTGTACACTATAAGTCCTTAAACGTTAAGATTCCATCATAAAAATATTCCTCCCCTTATATACTATTTTGCTATTAGGTGCATTTATAACTACATCACACTACCACAAGCGGTGTTTACCCGCTGATACATTCTCTTATAAGGTGCCACAAGGCCCTAATGTGGCCACAGGTGGACTATCATATACTCCTCACCATACATCCCCATGTGGTCCATAAGTGACCAACCAAATAGTCCTACAGATTAGATATTGTCAAAGTTAAATGGAGGTTTCTAAAGTCTATACCTTGTAATTCCTTACATGTCTTACTTAGATTTGTGTTTACAATTGATTTGAATTGTTATCTTTACGATTGTATGGCAATCATTGTGTATTATGTTCTTCCCAAAACCTCAATAAAAGAATATTTAAAATAAAATTAAAAAATAAAATATTTCAAAAGGGTTAAAAGGGATATGGTATAAGTGTTTGACTGTAAAGGGCATATAGAATTAGGTCCAGAAATAATTGGACACTAACACAAGTTTTTGTTATTTTGGCTGTTTACCAAAATATATTCAAGTTACAGTAAAATAATGAGTATGGTCTTGAAGTTCAGTCTCTCAGCTTTAATTTGAGGAAGGGTTTAGGAATTACAGCTCTTTAATATGTAGCCCCCTCTTTTTCAAGGGATCAAAAGTAATTGGACAATTGACTGAAAAGTTGTTTCATGGACAGCAGCTATTCCTTCGTTATTTCATCATCAATTAAGCAGGTTAAAGGTCTGGAGTTGATTTAAATGTGTGGCATTCGCATTTGGAAGCCGTTGCTGTGAACCCATAACATGCATTCAAAGGAGCTATCAATGCAAGTGAAACAGGCCATCCTTAGGATGCAAAAAAGATATCCATAGGAGAGATTGCAGGAAAATTAAGAGTGGCTAAATCAGCAGTTTGGTCACTCCACATGAGAAAAAAAAGAACGCACTGGTGAGCTCTACAACACAAAAAGGCCTGTACGTCCATAAAAGACAACAGTGGCGGATGGTCATAGGATCCTTTCAATAGGAAAACCCCTCCACAACATCCAGCCAAGCTAAGTGAAGAACACTTTCCAGGAGGTAGGAATAACATTATCCAAGTCTACCATAAAGAGAAGACTTCATGAGAGCAAATACAGAGGGTTCACCACAAGGTGCAAACCATTCATAAGACTCAAGAATAGAAAGGTCAGATAAGCCAGTACAGTTCTGGAACAGCTTTCTTTGGACAGAGGAAATTAAGATCAACCTGTACCAGAATGATGGGAAGAAAAAATTATGGAGAAGGCTTGGAACGGCTCATGATCCAAAGCATACCACATCTGTAAAACACAGTGGAGGCAGTGTGATGGCATGGGCGTGCATGGCTTCCAATGGCACTGGGTCACTAGTGTTTATTGATGATGTGACAGAAGCAGCCGAATTAATTCTGAAGTGTAAAGGGATATATTGTCTGCTCAGATTCAGCCAAATTCAGCGAAGTTGATTGGAAGGCCCTTCACATTATATATGGATAATGACCTAAAACAAATCACAAAAGTAACCCAGGAGTTTTTTAATACAAGAAGTGGAATATTCTGCAATCACCTAATCTCAACCCGATTGAGGATACATTTCACTTATTGAAGACAAAGCTTAAGGCAGAAAGACCCACGAACAAACAACAACTGAAGAAAGATGCAGTAAAGGCCTGGCAAAGCATCATAAAGATGGAAACCCAGCATTTGGTGATGCCCATGCGTTCCGAACTTCAGTTGCTTCCTGCAAAGGATTAAAAAATGAACATTTTATTTATGATTGTGTTAATGTGTCCAATTACATTTGAGCCCCTGAAATAAGGGAACTGTGTATGAAAATGGTTGCAATTCCTAAACATTTCATACAATATTTTTGTTCAACCCCTTGAATTAAAGATGAGAGTCAGCACTTCAACTGCATCTCGGTTGTATCATTTCAAATCCATTGTGGTGGCGTACAGAACTAGAATTATGAAAATTGGGTCGGTGTCCAATTATTTACGGACCTAACCGTATATGTGTATGTGTTTATCTATACATGTCTATATATGTGTATACATGTCTATTTGTTTATATACAGTATATATAAATATTTCTGTGCACACATACATACAAATATATACATATAAACACATATATACATTAAGATATATACACATACACACAAACATATATATATGCATTTTATATATTTTTTGAGCCCTTCCCAGTCAAATACCTTAAAACATGCAATATCATTTTTATTAATTTTTTTATGTGTTTTAATAGAAATAATTAAAAAAAAATCATATAGAAAAAATGTCTCAGACTCCTCTCCAGGTTTGGTCCTTTGCAACCCATCTGGTACCAATCTGGTATATAAAACCCTTTATCCAAACTGCTTGGGATCGGAAAAGGTTTACATTTCTGAATAGTTTGGATTTTGGAATATTTGCATCTTAAAAATAGGACAGTTTTTGAGAGGGTGGAACCAAGTATAAACCACAATATCCTACATAATTTAGGCCCCGATTCTAAAAAATTAGCTGGTCACTCACAATGTGGTTTTCCACTCCAGCACTCACAGGGGCAGCCATCAGGGGATTCTATAAACAAAGGGGCTGTCCCTGTGAGATGTCTACCATATAAATAATGAGGGCTCTCTGCTAGATAAAAGTTTGCAATGAAGGGTGAGGTACAGAGGGGGAAACTGGGGTGTTTTAAAACTTGAAATAATTACACTTAACACAAATAAAATGATGCTGTTTTCAGTGCACTGTACCATTTTCGTATGCACAGGTTTTCCTTTCATTTCTGAGTATTTTGACCAAAACAGTTAGAACTGTAGTACGATAATGTTTTTAGAATTACGCTGGAATTTGAGAGAACAATTACACTTTGTATTTTGTAGTTTTAAGTATAAATTTCTTTTTTTTTTTGCACATTCTGTGTACTTAAATTACGATTTATGATTTTTGATGAACAATGTTGTTACGAATGTTAATGCACCTTAACATTATAATTTTTCACTGCTTATTTTTGTGCAAATGGTTCAATTATTTGTTTTGAAGGATTGTTAAATTTACGAAATTTGTGCACTTTTTTAATGTATGCATCTCCTTCTTATATACGAAAACACAGTATACACTCCTTATCGAGACACCCTGTTTTCAGGGTAAAAAGTGACTATATCATTCCACCAGGGACATACAAGGACTCATGAGCATTCCTATAGAATCTCACCAGCCCAGAGATCTTTTTAGAATTGGCCCTTAGGCAATATTTACATGTCATAATACAGCTTATACATGCAACCTAAAGGTAGTTTTAAATCATTTTAATACTTTTGTATACATAGTACATTCAGAAAGGTAATATTTGTTATATTAAATAAATCTCCATCTTTCCTGCCTTGTCTTTAAGAGCCTTTCTGGGAAGCTCCCACCCTACCTGAGCAGAATGCTCTCCCCTGCTATTCCCACCTCCTATAACCTCCGATCCAATAACAGCACATTATTTAGCTTGCCTCAATACAAAAAAAAAGCAGCTCGATCCTCCTTTTCCTACAGAGCGCCACAATTATGGAATGACCTCCCTCACACTTTAAAAACTTCCCCAAGCATAAAATCCTTTAAGAGATCCCTCTATACATATCTCAAAACAGAATGCTCCTGTCATGGTTGATTAAATATTTCCTACCTGCTCTATGTTAAATGTTTGCATATATTGTGTATTATTATTATTGTTTTTGTATTTTATTGTACCCTATTGTATCAATGCAATGTTTTGTGATCCCAGGACATACTTGAAAACGAGAGAAATCTCAATGTATCCTTCCTGGTAAAATATTTTATAAATAAATAAATAAATAAATAAATAAATATAGGTCATTATTTGCATTTTAGAACACAAAAAAACAAAGACACAGGCAAAGAAGGTTCTGACAGGCAGGGAAAATAGTATTTTTTGATAATTTTATTTAAAAAACAATATTAAATTAAAAGTTTGGATTTCAGAATATGTTTGGATTTTGGAATTACAAATTTGGGGATTTGTGCCTTTATAAATATTTCTTTTTTGGATTCTTACTGGATTATTATTGCTTTTGCCCTGGAAAAGAACTTCACTTAGTTGCAAATCAAACCCAACGTCTGCTGTTAAGAGCTAATAAGCTCGAAACAGCTGTCCAGAAATACTTCTGTTTTTGCTGCACTTTCTCCATAAGGGGATTGCTGGATTTCAACACAGTACCAGAAGCAAAACACATGAGATATTGTATATCTAATTTGCATATCTTACCCAGAATCATCTGGTGCATTGGTAACAATGTATACAGAGTACATTTGGGCAAAAGCAAACTAAATGTGCTAATTGCCTATGCAATAATTATATGGCTTTATATATATACTGTATATATATATATATATATATATATATATATATATATATATGTGTACTGTATATATATATATATATATTTATATATCAGAGATAGAGAGTGAAACAGCGCTATATGAAGGTAGACTAGGAAAGTGTACCAGTATGTATATTTCACAGACTCTGTGTGGTGATATAGTGTATTATAGGTGTACAAAGAATAAATACCACAGTATGATAATACAATCTATATATCTAGATGTAGTCTGGTAATGGATCTGGATTCTGCCAGATCTCTACACCTCCACTGAATACATATAATATATATACACAAGCGTGACTGGTATCGGACAGCAGGTGAATATAACTACTTAAATAGGTAGTCCTTAGGAGAGAGTGTCTATTGGGTATCCTTAGGTACAGTTCCAAACAATCCCCACAAAGTGCAGCTCAGTCCAAGCAAAAAAAAGATTCACCTCTTCAAGAGAGGATCCTCCCAGGTATTCTATGGAATAGAGAAAAGACAAGTGCACGGGGGTGCACCTAGTGCAATAAACAACAAACTGGGTGACTTCAAAATAGCAAGATGTACAGCACACACACGTGATTCCACCTCAAACGTATGAGGTATGGTAAAGACACTTGTAATATAGTAGCAGATGCTCCTCCTCCGGGAAATCTCCTGCCTGGATCAGACTGCTCCTTGGGACACACTCAGACTGCAGGCGAGTACACCTCCACTCGTACAGCTAGTCAGAAGTACTATATCTTTATTAAAAGAGGGTCAGGGCCAGGGACTACTACTGTATATACAAAGGAGTTTATTCAGACATGTATTTATATGCAACTCTCAGTAAAAAGTTCACAAGGTAGGAGGTCACAAACGACCATAAAATATAAAACCACATAAAAACGTCAGAAATATATAAAAAATGTTCACATAAACAGCACGAGTCTGATCAAGAACAAAATAGAACGGTATGCTGAACAGGACTCGGCAAAGATCCCAACTGTCCAACACATAAGCAGGCACCACAGATTGTTCCAAACACTTTTATTGTATATCAAACACATAACGTTTCGGCCCCCCACAGAGGCCTTGGTCACATGAATAGTAATACACACACAGCATATAAAAACACACCCCTACAAAAGTGCCTAACATACCCACAGGGGATAACCTGATACGCCGCAAACACGACCGCGTGACTCATCGCATAAATCCTAACTGGAAACACATGCGTTATGGACGTCATCAGAGCGGGTCCGTTGTCATGGTGATCACCAAACACAGAGCCAGCAACTGTGCACGATACAGCGTAACAGCCAATCGCCTGTATATGCCGTTTCTTTAGCTGGTATACTGAGTGTTATTGAGATCACCATAGTAACGTATGGACACTACGTCAGTCTAAGATTGCAGCAGTATCAGGGATCCACCTGTTATAAAAAGCATAAGTGCATGCTAGTATGGAACACACTGACAGGAGAATGTTGCTAGTATAGCAAACAAATCTTAAATCTAAAGATAAAAAGACTCAAATTTATATTCGTATTTCATCCCATCGGCTCATATATCAGATTATACTCCTATTGTGATACCTTAACAAAC